>NC_133473.1:3607745-3748826 GCF_025370935.1 Choristoneura fumiferana | reverse complement strand
TTCTACAATAAAATCTAAATAATTGAAAGAAAACTTGTTTATTTGATATGAGTTTAAAGTCCGCGCGTAGATCCCCATTACCTAAGCTGTTACCAAGTTACAGTCCCCACAGTACATACTACAATTATCAACAGTTGATCTATATGAGAGAAGGAAGAGCGGGTGTCCTCAACAAAAGATCACTTGATTCGCTACTGGACTTCCCCGTGTTTGGCATTTTGTGAACGTGGGTGAGAAGGGTACAATTTACTTATAATAATTATAAAGCCTACAGTTTACCAGATCGGTTCAATGTCATTTGGTAAAGGATTATCATTTAAAAGTCAATGTGACAATAATCCTTATTATTTTTCAGGAACTGTCATTATACAAGGTGTTAATTAAAAAACTGAAAACCAGAAAGTAGTTTGCTCAGAAGACAGTAGAATCGATTACATTATGTCTTCATTATGTTTTAAATCAGGTTGTGTTTGTGTTTTAAAAATCGCTTTTGCAAATGTGCCAATCAAATGTTTTAGTGAGGTTGCATACTATTTTAGATAATTTAATACTGGCCGTTTTGTTATCAGTTTGATTTCATGTACCGTGTGTGGCCTATAACACGGGCAAATAACTTCAGGGACTTTTAAAAATAATTAGTTTTTCATTTTTATTACACTTTAAAGTTTATTCGAAGAAGCAATGTATATTTGTATATTTGTAGCGTGACAGGCGACGACATTTGGGTTTACGATTAAGTTTGTTAGAAAAAAAAACAAAAGTTAAGTTTTTATTTTAATTAAGTGGGACCATGATGATCCAATTACCAGTGGTCTATAGAGCCTCTGTTTTTAATATTATCCCCGGTTCTGGGCCACACATTGTAGATGTATCTTTTACGTCGAAGCGCAATTGACAAATACAAATTATGAATGTAGAGTTAGGAATCAAGTACATTACGAAAAAAAAAACTCTCATCGTTCATCCACCATTAAGTCTCATATTTCGTTTTCTAGAATTTTTTACCGTACAACGGCAAAACCTAGACACTGGCAAAATTGTCCTCCAATGGACAACGCCATATTTTTCTAAAAAACAACAAGTACACTACTGAAATACATTTTTTTAAATAGTGAACGTAAGTATTAAATCCAATTAACTAAAATTGAAAAAAAAAAAGGTTTTAGGGTGTCAGTGGTTTTTATTTATTTAATTAACACCTTGTATAGTAAAGCAAAATTCCAGAAAAAAAAATTACTAAAACTTACCGTGAAATTTTAAATTACTTGTTAAAACATGTATTTAAATTGTGTGAATTAAAAAAGTGGTTGCCTGAGCCGCCAAGGTAAAGACAATAAGCGACTAGTGAGACCGGACGATATAAATGGATTACTAAAGGATAGCTAGTGGACAGAGAACCTGACAACGAAGCTTGAGGTTATGATTCGATCTCGGGCTCCGGCAAGATGTATGAACGGGTCTCTCACTGAACCTCCTTTAAGAAATTTTAAGAAATTCGAATACCTAACTATTCTAGATATACATGCTATAGTAAATATTTCAATTTTATAAACTTTCATATACGAGGTTGAGTCACAGACCCGTCCATATGTATGATGGGCACACACTAATAAATGTTTGCGAAATATGCAAACAGAACATAACGTATGTGCTATTAATTGTCATTAACTCGTTTCATTCCTTGCATATTTTTAAAACAGATATAATTTTTTCTGACTTATTGACCATAAAATTCATGCGTCAAGACCCAGTTGCTACTTTCAAGTACAGTTGCCACTTTATTTACTATTTGTGAACCTTATTATTAACGCGACAAGGATTAAAATGATCAGTTATTGGTTGTATTGCAACAACATTTTTTATCCATATTGGGAAGATTTTAATACCATAATCAGCGTTTTATTCGTTGTCATCCTTTTAGTTTCCTGTTTTGAATAATTTGACCTTACTGGTGACTTTAACATTTCCGAATTAAATACTTGAAATGTCATTTGTTTTAACCTTTTCATAAAGAGTAATATTTATGCACTAGGGTTATATAGTTATATAGATATAGGGGGATTATATAGTTCTAGTTTTTGAGAACTTGAATTGACGTGCTGGCAAAATACATCCTGGATATTAATGTGGAAGGAAATATTAAGGCCCCTGCTATTGTTTATACACATGCAACGTGTTCTGTTGGATTTCCGTTAACTTTAAGGGAATATTTAACAGGTCAAATAAAGTTATATTCCAAGAAACTAGTGGCTTAATTCCACTTGTATCCCATAATAATTAATTATGCGCAGTAAACAGAGTAAAGGTTCTTAAATTATGACGTATTTTTAAAGTCTGAAACTAAAGTAGTATTTCTAATTCATACATATACATTTATCAAAATAATGTTAAAAAAGGAGATTTCTTAATGTCTCTCTTACGTGTCACGTAGTTTGTAAATTTTACAATTTGAGCTTAAATATAATGATCGTGGAGTTATATTGTGTATGCAGAAAATTCAGTTAATTGCCAATTCGAAAATGTCGAAATGAAGGGAAATCAAGAAAAACATGGTGTATAATTTGTTTGATAAAAATGGCAAAGTTCTTTTGTTTTTTTGCAAAACTCGTGGAATTGATTTGAAAATTGACAAACATAATTTATTGTACTAATATTTACAACAAATAATAAAAAAAAAAACTATTGTGTAGTGAGGAACTAATAAATAAGACCAAATTTTAGACATTTTCACTTAACAACCTGAAGTGAATACTTTAATGCATTTGATTGCGGATGTCAAAAAGTAATAAAACATAATTGAAATATCAAATTTATTGCTACACGCTTAATAATAAAATTAGACTAGTCGCTTACGATTGGTTTTGCATTCAATAAAAATCATAACACTTTTTTATACATGAAAATATCCGGAGTGTGTTTTAAATTGCATACTTTAGACATTTTTAATGTTAAAAATTGTTACATGATAATTTACCTGTGTAGCCTTTGGTACTTGAGTTATTATTTTCATACCTTGGGTTTTGCTTATTTAGAGCAATTAATGAGTATAATAATACTGTTTCATCTATGATATTAAAAAAAGTTGCGTTGTGTTAAAAAAATAGCTTGTTTAGTGGTATAACTATACACCTACCTTCATAATTCACGAGTAACGATGATTACTTTAATGAAAAATATGATAATTTTTCTTTGTCTTATCATCTATTTTTATAAAGCTAAAATCTGTGATGTGAAATATCGCCCGGATGAAAAAACGAATATCGGTTTGTTAATTAGGGACTTACAGTATATACTTGTATACAATTACCAGCCAGTTTTTAAGTATTTAAAAGCGTATACACGTATGCATTAGAGATAGCGAATCTCTAAAATAATCATAACATAACATAATTATACTCCATAATGTCAAGTTCAACGTAACATTATGATTGTCAATTAACATAACAACTGGTTCTGGTGCAAATGTCAAATCTGTCAGTTAGCTAGAACCATTGTTATTGTGGGGTGTCCAGACACTTTGCTTAAATGTCATTGTAGAATGCAATGGAAGTGGCCAAATGTCATGCTGATAATGGCATAATAAATGCTTGTAACGTCCTAGTATCCTGACAGATCAGGTTTATTTGATCAGGACAGGACGTTATGATATATGTATACTATTTAATGAGTGGGTGGAAATATTGCCTCCATTAAAGATAGGTAGTACCTGAGCGACCGTGTTTCGTTCGACATCATTTGTTTATGCGGCGTCGTCGGCAAAATTATTTATGTCACTTAAGATTGGTTTTTTGGAATCTTTTTGTATTTTTTATTTCAATTCCAAATTTTTACTTTAACGGTCATCCCGTAAAACCGAAATTGAAAATACAAACTGAAATATAGATGCACAGAAAAAACAGAAAATAAGACCATCACTGGGAATCGAACCGCTACACCACTGATGGTCAACAAAAACCATCAGTGGTTGTAGCGGTATAGCACGCGGTACGGATTACCGAGGACCTGGGTTCGATTCCAGTGATGTCTTATTTTTCTGTTTTTTCTGTGCATCTATATTTCAGTTTGTATTTTCAATTTTTTTTATTTTTGTCACGACGTAATTACCGCGTATTTATGGATTTCTATTTCTGTTAAATACGACAGGCTGTTCAGTTCTTTAAAAGAAATTACTTTATGGAAAATGTTTTTGTTTTCAAGTAATACAATATTTATAAGTTATTGTTAAAGGTCAAATTGCATATTTAACAAACTAGATGAGTACACTGAGGTGACACATAAAAGACATAAAAAAATACTTTTAACCTTTTTTTGCTGAATATGAGTGAATTAAAAACACTTTAGTTCCAAACTTTAGAATGTCATAAATTAAGAAGTCAATCAATAAAAGGACAGTAAAAAAATAAAGCCCTATTTTTTTACAAAAACCTTACTTTGAAATGGTTTTCCGTTTTAAATAAAGTACTTAGTTTATAATCTACGAACGGTTTCGTAGAAATATTTTACACAAAAGTTTGTAACTTACTTGCGGCGCACATTGCCTTCGTGATAGTAAGGTTCTAGAGATGAAGTTCTTTATTTTTACTAGTTAAAACTCCAACGAACTCCCAGTGGTCATCAGAATGTGTACCTAAAGGTTTCCTGTCAGACCAGATCCAGTCAAAGCCTAACCTTGATCTTTGAGAGTATAATGCTGGACTATTATCAGTTTGATAAATTATATATTATGATGTTTTTTACATCCTGTTTTATTACATGATAATAGCAACAATAACACTGCATTCGAGTACCTACCTGGTTTTATTGACGCAAAATGTAGTTACTAATATATAATAACAACTTAATTTAAAATGAAATAGGCTTTTGCTACCAAAATATTTTTTTAGACTTTACTTGCTAATCACACCTTCTGGAAAGGAGCAAACTCGCATTACACGTAATGAAGTATTAAAACGATTTCCAGCTTGCTGGAAATTAACTTCTCAAAATGCTTTTTAAGGATTCTATTATATTAGTATATGCATTGTCATCCAAATTACATATTCGTATAAAGTTTCTAGTCAATCTGAATACTAAAATGGGGTGAAATTCGACTTGTAAAATTAAGTATAAGACAGTTGACTACCTACCTTTGCTGACCCTCGGCTAAAGATGAGATTTACCAGACCAAATGCGTATCAAGTCTTCAGAGTCCACAAAAATACTAGATCCAAAGACTAGTACAATCGTAGTATTTTGAAAAATAGGTAGATTTGTGGCCAAGGGTGGTAGATAGTGGAAACCGTGGTGGCCTAGTGGTTTGACCTATCGCCTCTCAAGCAGAGGGTCGTAGGTTCGAACCCCGGCTCGCACCTCTGAGTTATTCGAAATTCATTTGCGGAATTACATTTGAAATTTACCACGAACTTTGCGGTGAAGGGAAACATCGAGAGGAAACCTGCGAAGCGATTCAATGGTGCGTGCGAAGTTCCCAATCCGCACTGGGCCCACGTGGGAACTATGGCCCAAGCCCTCTTGTTCTGAGAAGAGGCCTGTGCCCAGCAGTGGGACGTATATAGGCTGGGATGAATTCCAAAAAATACCTATTCTCGTAAAAACGCATTACCCTTATCCTCTACCTCATTCTTAGCTAGATTCTCAATTAAGTTGTAAAATTTGAATTGGTATTTTTTACTACCATAAAATTGCATAAACAACTTCCGTTCAGAGAAACTGTTTGATGTCAGTTCGTGGCCTTGCCAGTCGACGCGACAATACAGAAAGTCGATTGATAAATAACAATTATGGCAAATTGACTGACAAATTATCGATGGTGTCACGCTAATTTGGCGATTAGGGTTTAAAAATAAATGACCACTTTCGTAAAGGCAAAAAGTTTGTACTTTGTTTGAGGTGTCATTGTATGTCAGCTAAAATAGCAAGCCGCCTAGCCTGAATAAATAAATGGCTGAACTTATTCATTTAAAATATTAGCACAAATATGTAACATCAAAAAACGTTTATTATAAGTATATTATATATATTTTACTCAATTCGCGCTGCGTATTTCCCATGATTTTTAGTTTAGTCTTATGAACGCTCTAGGCCGTCGATTGATGAGGGCAGTGTTGTAATACTGCGCCTGGTACCACCTTAAATTTTTTTAGATCTCATAGCTACGTTATCTTTATTTTTACCGTTTCACTTAAAAAAACACTTATTATTTTTACCGATTTCAATTCGATTCTTTTTTTGGATCTAAATATTAATCCTTAGTTTTGAAAGAGAAAGAGGAAGAGAAAGGCATTTAAAAAATTGAGATTGGTTTTTGGAGTCTTTTTGTATTTTGAATTTCAACTAAAAATTTGTGACTTTTATGGTTGTTTTTTGTTTTTTTAGTATCGCTGCTTAAGTGACTAGGAAAAAAGCAGGTTGAAATTTGTGTCTAGACTCCTGTCCAGCGGTGGTATAGGGTATAGCACGCAGCACGGAATGCTGAGGATCTGGGTTCGATTCCCAGTGCTGATCTCTTTTTCTGGGTTTTTTTCTGTGCATCCATGTTTCAGTTTGTATTTCGTTAAAAAAATGAATCTTTTAAAAAACATTATAAATTAAACATGGTTCCATTCTGCGATCTTAGCATCGATAATGCCCACCAATTTGCTGCGTTAGCGCACTAAAAGTCTTTAATTTCCCACACGGGAAGTCCTTGTTCCGATTCGTCGGATGACCGTCTCCTTTCTAGTGCGAGGTCGCTTCGTGGTCGAACAATTAATATACTAAATGCTGACATGATGCGCCGGAGTTGCGCTGGTATTTTGGGAGTTTATTGATGGATTAGAAGTCGTGGTAAGCTAGTGGTTTGACCTATGGCCTTTCAAGCTGACGGACGTGAGTTTTTTTGGATTTTTTGTGCGAGGTAACAGAAGGGCTATGCAAAAGAAACGGGCACGTATCTGAACATCAAAAATTGAAATATCGATAGTTAAAATATCGGCGGTCAAAATATGGAACCTAACCTAACCTTCTTTCGATATTTAGACCGTCGAATTTTTAACATTAGATATATAAATTTTCGATATTCAGATACGTCCTCAAATAAACATTTAACAAGTGTTTCTTCTTAGGTACGGCTCTATTAAAAAAAAGTTTTTTTGAGTTGTGACACTATCCTTGAAAAGATCCCTTGTGGGATAAGTTCGCCTTTGTACCTACTCTTTTTGTTTTGTTGTTTTTTATAAGTTATGGACAGGACGGACGGACGGACATGGCGAAGCTATAACGGTTCCTTGTAATATCTAAAACTACGGAACCATAACTAAATAGTTGTAAACTAATACTATGATTTCCAGACAACTTTGTTCAATTATTGGTGTTAGAATTACATTTCCAAGCTCAAATATTCCCATTGAAATTCAAATAATGCAATACACTACAGATTACTTAATATAGAAGATTGGTTGTAGTAGTATAAATTTTTACCTACAAAATATTTTTAATTGCCGCTAAGTTTAGTAATGTATAATAGTAATGTTTCTAAAATGAAAGTCAAAGGGCGTAGCTAAAACCACAAGGTTCTATACCAAATAGGATTTCGTGAAGGCAACTTTAATTGGTGTCGTAAAACGTATCAATAATGTAAGTGCAATTAAATGGCTTTCTTAACCTTTTGAAATTTAATTGGGATGCGAAAGGCATTGTGTCGATTTCGTAGTATTTGCTATTTACGTGTAATCAATAAGGAAATATACTGGCCAGGTCAGTCGGACTCCACGCATCGTGGCTTACAAACCGGCCAAGAGCGTGTCGGACACGCCCAAAATAGGGTTCCGTAGCCATTACGAAAAAATTGAGTAATATTTTTCTAACGATTTCGTATTTTATACGGAATCTTCTAGTTTAGGTATATTTTATATAGCTTTTTTACTCTTAACTACTAATAATTCTCAAGCAAACTTAGCCGTTATAGTTTTCCTAGAAAGTTTGATATACTTACTACCATTCTGAATTTTAAATAATTTATTGAATCAGGCGTTACTTTGCGGAGGTCCAAATCAATGAACTAAAAGAATTTCCTTGCTCACCCGCGACCCTACGATAGCTAAGCTTATGCAAAATATGCGTGTTTATGCAGTTCCTCCACCTCCTCACTGTAAGAACACACACAAATCAAAAAACCATTACCACCACACACCACACCGACGCGTTTCGAACTCAACCAGAGCCATCTTCGAGTGACACAACCTTACACCATGCTACCAGTTGTTAGACTCAATTTTTCCAAATATTTTTCACCCACCGGTTCGGCTTTTAGAGGGGGGGGGGGGACGCCGATTTTAATGAAAATTTGCACTTTAAAGTCGAAAATTTCGCAACCAATCACTGAATCGAAAAATCGTCTTAGCAAACCCCTCAGGGTTTTGAAAGACCTATCCAACGATACCCCTTATTAACTGTATGCAAAAGTATTCATATTACGCGTTTTTTTTGCATTAAAAATTGGTAGGTAACATGAGTCTTTTTATTGAAAAAACGTTTTAAAAAAATCAGTTAATATTACTTACGATACCAAAAGAATATAAATGCTCACATATCCTTGCTAATTGTTACATTATTTGCTGTGACTTATTTTTCATTAGAAAACTTAATAAAAAGAACGGCAAATCGCTTACTTCTGTCTAAAGCTAAAAAAAAACGAAGTATAACTGTAGGTAAGCAAAAACCTACAAGTTACACAGAGACGGTCTTGCACGATTTTCAGTGGAGTAGCAAGCTAGAAGGTCGTAGTTCATAGACATTAACACCCTCCCTGTAACATTGAAATAAAAAATAAAAAACATATTAATCTGACTGACTGACAGACTAACCGTTTTGCGGTTACTAAAAATAGATCACGATCGAAAGTAAGATTGCATGATCGTTACTCCACTGCCATTCTCATATCGAATCCTTTCAAATAGCATCATGTAATGTGTGACCTTTCACAATAAAGGTGCTCCTACACAGTCGTTTTACCGTCTTATTCATCTTGTAAGATAACTTAAGATCACAAGAACGCATTTGACGGCAGATAGCGGTGTGGGATGTCATTTAAAAACAAAGAAACACTTAAATCCTTAATGTGTTACGTAAACTATCACGGGTCTAATTGATTGATCGTCGATTGATGGTATCGATCGACATATATCCATCGACATCGATAGATTGGCGTGGTAAAAATTACCTGCCATATAATATCTGCTTATTGATTCAGACGGTACTTTGGGGAGTTCTATTTCAATGAACTACAAACTAATGAAATAAAACCAATCAATGAGGTTATTACAACTATAATAGTTATTTAAGTAATATTCTGACAATACTCTAAGTTTTAAAGTGCAATGTTTGTATGGAATTGTATTTATTAAATTTTATTTGATTGCTTTAAATTTTGCAAATTAATTTTGATCTACTTTTAGTGGGCAGATTGACTTGCTATTTTTGGTATACATCTGACTTAACTTTGTATACTATAACAATTTTTATGAAATTGATATATCGACTTTAGGATCTGTAGGTATGGAGTTGAGTATAAGACCCGTCAATATGCTGATTGGATGACAAGATAATGCAAGCGACAAGGCCACCTATTCCTTACCTTGTCATTTTCTCTCTGTGTACCTGTTTCCTGAATCGCTTTCTACGTATTTATGGTATACTTACCTACACAATAAACAGTCATTGTATTGTATTGTATTGTCACCAAATAGTACAGTCAGTAAAAAAGCTTGTGTAAACAACGAAATTAGAACAAAACCTATTATGTTTCATAAAGCATGAATATCAAATGTCAAACCATAATATAGGTACATGTGCTAACTCTGCCATTTACGATTATATGGTTGAATATGTTTGCGGTTTATGTAGTTTTGCCATCGTGGCTATCATTAACCATCAAAGCTTCTTTATCACCCTCATATTGCAATGCTAATGGAACCACAATCTTAGGAGATAGTTGCAAACGTAAAGCGAAGTCTCTTTGTCAGTACGCGCGTGACACCTGCGCGCGTTCATAGAGTTACTTCGTGTATACACTTAGTGTACCGTGCAAAGAAAGTATCGTGGTCTGTTCGAACCTTAAATGAAACTGAAATGAAGAAAGTGAATCATGTACTATTTAGGCCCACTTGCAGTAATCACATAAATCTCGAGTTAGCGTTAAGCTCAGTTTAGTAGTGTCAAATTGTAAGGAACTGTCAAGCTTAAGCCTGGATTAACTACTAAATCTAGATTTTTTTTCCTGCAGGACGGCCTTAACCTTTTTATAATTAATTTCACAATGACGTCTGCGGCAGAAGTAGGTATGGAATGTAGAGACGTTTGCAGTAAAAAGGTTCCACTCTGGCAAAGCGATTCAGTTTCTTCGGCTGTACGTAATGAAGAGTGTTTTTTTATATAAAAAATCAGTCAAGCCGATCGCGAGAAGACCCACGTTTCTCTAGTCGAACCGTGTTAAAATTTTAGAATTTGATTCCAATTCCGTAAGAATATCGGGATAAAAATCAGCTTATTTGTTATTTCAGACGTCAAGCTATCTAAATATGTACCAGATTCCATGCAAATCCTATTTAAAGCCGTTTTAGCGTAAAAAAGTGACAAACGTACTACTTAACGCATTCATTAACTTTTATATTTGTAATATTAATAGAATTAGATAAGTTTAGAGCAGTTTGTAATTGAAAAATTGCAACCACAACAAGTAATTGAATCTTTACCCTTTTCTTTTGTGTGAGACATGTCTTACAAAAACTGTGGTTTACTTAAATGTATTGTATACGTCTTTTTATGTAGAAGGGTTACATTTCACGCTTCATCGGCTATCAGTACCGAGCACAGTAAGCGACTAGTTAAACCGGTGTTACATAACAAAGAATGCAGATCTAGACTATATTTACATACTTTGCAATAATGCACATACCCATTTAATATGAGAAAGTTTTATCATTATCATCCATACTAATATTATAAATGCGAAAGTCTGTGTGTCTTTCACGTCGAAACGGAGCGAGATCGACATGACTTTTGGCATAGAGATAGTTTATGGGCCAGAGTTACATAGGCTACCTTTTATCCCGGAAAATGCAGAGTTCCTGAGGGAACAGCGCGCGATAACCGAATTCCACGCGGGCGAAGCCGCGGGCAAAAGCTAGTACAAATATAAACTAGGTGTTGGCTGCGGCTTTGTTTGTAAGAATTCTTTTATTGCGCATCCGCGGGAAATATACAACAAGAAGTTGTGAGTTAAAAGAAAATGTAAATTGCAATATGTTCTTGTTTTTCTAAAATCAAAGTAGTTAAATTTTAAATAAGCAATAATTTAATGTCACCAATACATAATTAGTTAATAAAAACATGTCAAGTTACACAAGTTTAAATAAATAACAAAAACAGTCAGATAAATAGGTACACACACAATAAGTCAAAATAACCCGCCCCGCGTCATACCAGGTGCAAAGGTGCCCAATACACTCGCCGCGTTGCCGCGTTGAAGAGCGATGGACAACCTTAGCACAAGAAAGGACCCAGAGCGGGGGTCAAGACCTCTCTGACGAAGACGACGCCTCACTTATTTAAAAAAAGTCTTGCCTCGTAGTCCCTACCTACTATACCTACCTACCTACCTACCTACCTACCTACCTACCTACCCTACCTACCTACCTACCTACCTACCTACCTACACCTACTATACCTACCTACTATATAACTTTAAATTGTAAACATAACAAACAGTATTAAAAATGTATTGCGTAATGGTTTTTATTGGTAAAGTTCGTATTTATCGTACTCTGTCTATTAGCTCCAGTACCCATCGAACAGCCGTTTTGAACTTTGACACTGAATAATAAAGTTCCATATTTATTTAGACGAAAATGTCACTCATTTAATACAATAGGTAATTGATTGACATGGCGGCTGCCGTCTTTATCTGACTTTTCCAGATGGAAATAAATCAAACACACTGCTTACGTTTATTGAAAATGCCTAATTTGTTTCGGTAAACAAAAGTGGAGTGAGCTCTTAGGTAATAGCCTGAATCATCCTCTTATTAAGGAGATATCCCAAAGCAAATAATAATTTATTCGTTACTAACACATTTAATTCTATGTGGGAGAACTAGTCTACGTTACAAACTTATTGATGTAGGTGATAAAAACTATAAAAACGATTACTCAATGTAAATTTCAAGATTGTTTATGCACAGTGGCGACGCTCTGAACAGCAAAAGTAAGTTTGTAATTATTTAAAATGTTAAGGATGAAGGTTATTCGGATTCTAGATTACTTAATAAGCTTTGACAAAACTTTTCCATTTGTTTATAATACTAGAGAGCCGTGAACTTTGTTGTTACTTATTAGTTGGCATTTCCATGATATAAATTTTATTTTGATATTGATTTGTTTACAACACTAAAGGCCTTTGCATACCAACGTGCCGTCGACGCCCGTTTGTATGGCTGCTGTAAGGAAAAAAATTCGTTGTCAATGCGTGTTTCTTAAACGCTGGTGGCGCTGGTGGTGATTGTAGAGTTAGGTTTGTGTTTGTTTTTAAAGTGTTCAGGTTAATTTATTTAATCGTATGGCGTTAAACATTAAACAATTACACTAAAGAAAGAAACTATAAACTAGCTATAAATCCGGACGCTGTCACTACTTTCGATACAAGTGGGGTTGGCGGGACTCGGCCCTCTGCGAATGCGGCGAGGAGGCTCAAACTATGGAGCACATTGTACAGCGCTGCCCTCTACACTCATACTCGGGCTCCCTTGGAGATCTGTACAATCTGACACCTGACACAATTTCGTGGCTTGGGACCCTGAATGTGGATTCAGGTGAATAAGCTGTATGAACACACATTTGTTAGCTACCACGTGATTTAGCTATCACGAGGTCGCGGGTGAGCAAAATAATTGTTTTTAGTTCATTTCAAAAATGGGTGTCTTACGTCCAATGATGACGATGCTTTCGATGCTAAACTCGATTTAAGACGTGAGTTATCCGGGTCATTATATTTAATATGACGATGCTTTGTACAATTTCACTACTTAGATCCGTTTAACTAGAAATTAATATTACAAACACCACAAAATTGGTTGTCACATTTTGATAATTTTTATATTTTGCTCCGCCGTGCCGTCGGAATAGGATTAGAAAATGGATTCTTGTGGTATTTTACCAATACTATATTGTATATATAAATATATTGTATGTTACTTTCCAACTTCACGTAACGTGCGGATTGGAACAACAAGTGAGATAATTTATGTGCTACAAACTATGAAGAAAGATTCTTATTAATATACTCGTATAACTAAAAGAATAAATAAATACATTTCAAAATGTCAATTTATCCACAACTCAAATAATCGGCAATCAGGTAGTTTTGTTTACAGTAGTCAATATTGTTAAAAATTACTCTCATTAAAAATAAGCAGATAATGTCGATTTTATAAGGGTTTTTTTTTTGGAATCTAAATTCTCCGTTTAGTTTTACGTTGATGTCTTTGATACCAGAATTTTCTAATGATTAATTAAAATTTGTCGCACACAAGTCATCAGCTTTTTATTATATTTATTTTTTCATTTAAGTACATCTAGAAATATAAACACGAAGAATTCGATAATACCTATATAGTCAGTCAAAAGAAAGAAAGTTTCTCTCTATAGTAGGTTGCCAACATGGTATATTACATTACAGGTAACATGAGCTCACATTTTCCGGCGCTGCATCTATCATGCATCTTGTCATCACGAACGGCGTTACTGATATTTACGTAACTGACACGTTTTCATACACTCAATAATAAACAAATGTTGCCACAGTTACACTAGTGCTGTAATATCGATATTTTTTTTTATCGATGTTAGAAGAAAACTCGATACAAAATAATAATAAAAGAAATCTTTTATTTGAAAGATTTCGAAAATAAATTCGAACATCAGGAAGGACGCCATCCGCCATTTTGTTTTATTCACATTTCATATATCGCTCATCCAGTAGAACAATGACATATTTACAAGAAAACAAGTTTTCGATTTTAAATTTACGGTTTTTAAATCACTTTCTTGTGTAATTGTCACAAAGCAATTGTATCGATGCTCTGTTGGATGAGCCATATATATGTCATTTGACTTAACTGCTATCGGCTTGCTTGGAACTATTTCCATTGTTGTGAAATTTTCGTTATGTTATTATTTGTTGTTATCCTTTTTGTCGTTTTCAGGTCTAAAGCTACGAAAATAAAGTCCAAAAGTGACAAACATTTTCATTCCGCGCCCACACAAGGTTTTATCTACAAATTCTTATCGACATATTCCTATGCCTATTTTTTTTGCTGTCTGGTAACATTTTCAGTTGTCAAACTAGTTCGCCTAATTTTGGACTCGAGTAAAGCCTGTCACAAAAATCCTAATTCGGAAGATTTCAACAGATAACCCATACAAGTTAAACCATAGCTTAACATGGTCCTGACTTGACAAAATATCCCTGAAAATTTTGAAGCTTTCACTGCTAAAAGATCTAAAAAACATTTGCCAAGGTGTTCAACCATACTCAATCGTCTGCTGAAATATTTGGGAATAATTTTATGACAGTGTTTAAACACGAGGCTAACGGTTTTTGTAGAGTAATAAAATACAAATCAAATTAAAACAACGAATTTGGTGGGATTTCTGCGGTAGAAACTCTGACTGAATGACATTCATTTATCGAAGTCTTAATAGTCTATTGCAAAAAACAATTGACATTAGTGAAGCGCTTATATACCTAGTGCCATCCACGAAGACGCGTGATTATGTCAAAATTAGACATTAATGACATTGTAATAAGAACCACGGCACGCGTCATCGTGAATGACTCTACCTATACTTACAACAGGTCCATCCTTTGTCCAAAATTGGGGTTAACAGAGGCGTGGGATGGTCAAGTGTTCATTAATGGTTGCCATTAGATTGCCATCCTACGTGATTGTAACACTTTCTTGAAGAAATTATTTTCCGTAAGAAATCAACGAACGTTTGAAAGTAACTACAGGCGTTACTTTGCAGAGATCCATATCAATGAACTAAAATAATTTCTTTGCTCACCCGCGACCTTATGAACTAAGCTAAACAAACAAACTTAGCTATCATGAGGTCGCGGGTGAGCAAAGAAAGTCTTTTAGTTCACAAGTATGCATGGTGGCATAAGTGAATAGGTTCGAAAATCAGTGAACCGCAACAAATTATTTTGTTTTTCATAGAAATTCTATGAAGAACAAAGTTATTTGTTTTAGCTTTTTTTGTACGAAATCTGCAGTGGAGTTCAACTCACACTTATCTAGTTCAGTCTTCACGCCCTAAAGTTAAACAAAACCGACTAAATTCATGTTATACTACGAATGAGGATTTCAATATTCACAGTGACATAATACGACAGTGAACCGATTATCAGCCGAAATGTATTGTGTATTGTATTACAAGACCAAATACGTATTAAAATTTTACGGTCAGTCGTGCAGAAAAAAATTTGGTGCATGATCGTGTTACGACACTATTCATTCGTTTTGTTGCCGGTTTATTTAAATTGATATGTTTGTAGTTTTATTTGAATAATAATAATAATAAATTCATTTATTTCAGGCAACTTGGCCCATATAATTAATAAGTACCTTACAGACTAACATACATATTTATAATCAATAATACTTAAAACTAATGCATATATTATCATATAGGTACGATACTTACCAGCTTATAATGGTTCATTCATTCCAAGTTCAGTTTTGTAGTTCCTACATTAACGTTGTATTAATGTATTGAGATCGCGTAACGTAATCGAAACTTTTGGCTAAAGTTTCCATTAAATTGCGACGCTCGATTGGCCACTTTGAACTTGTTCAGTTAACGACCATGCAGTGTAGAGTAATTTGCACAATTTTTCTTGTAAGTCTAAACTTGGCCTTGATTAATACATAGATGGGTACAGTGTTGAGGTGGACGAACTGCATGAACACGCATATCTTGCATAAACTTAATTAAGTATCATAAGGTCGCGGGTGAGCAAAGAAATTATTTTAGTTCATTGATATGGACCTCCGCAAAGTAACGCCTGATTCAATAAATTATCTAAACTAGGCTAACTAAAACTAGGAAGTTCTAAAATTACCTGGTTTAATATAATAAGCTTTTGGTTAAAAAGTATATGGTATCTTTCTTATGACCAACTAAAACATACCTGTATGTACGGGTAAGTTTCCGTAAGTAAGGGGCCAGTGGGTATGGAATGAACATTTTTGTTAGGAAACCCGGATGGAGAAACATAAGTTAGATGTATTTTCGGATGAAACACCTCGCAGTTGTGCTCATAAGCTTTGCCATACCTACTTGTCATCATTGACGTCACGTTAAAATTATAGATAATCTGTTGGGAACGGACTTACCTTTAAAATGTTGCAGGTAGTCCTTTATTTTTGTCATGTCTATTATTAAAATAAAAATAAATAAATATCACGGGACAATTCACACCAATTGACCTAGTCCCAAAGTAAGCTTAGCAAAGCTTGTGTTATGCTTGTGTTACTAAGCAATGGATAAATATAATTATATAGATATAGATACATACTTAAATACATATTTTCGTATTTTCATACAAAATCTGCCCCGACACGGGAATCGAACCCGGGACCTCAAGCTTCGTAGTCAGGTTCTCTAACCACTAGGCCATCTGGTCGTCTAAAATTTGAAACCTGATGTTATTCAGTAGAAGTTGACATACTTACTTACTTACTTCGCCGGCTCAGCGACCCAAAGTGGATCTTGGCCTCCGACACAAGACTCCGCCAATTGTTCCTATCCTGTACAACAAGGCACCAGTCTGCCACCTGCATGTCGCACAGATCTTTTCGGACTTCATCCAACCAGCGATACCTAGGCCTTCCGATTGGCCGTCTTCCAGTCGGTTGTCCTAGGTATGCTCTCTTGGCCGCACGATTCTTCCCATTCTCTCCACGAAGTTGACATGCATGTCCTAAATTTAAGACGCCGGGTTTTACGAGGTTAAAACAATCACGAGGATTATAAAAATCTCGTGGAAAGTTTCAATCATGAAACCACGTAGGTATTAATTTACCATGTACACTTATCATGTTTAAATATCGATCCCATCCTCATTTAAACAGCGTAATTAGCCAAACGGTTGCCAAATTTAATACCCATTCAATATGCAGGCCAATTTGAATGAGTTGCAGCGTTACCAAACACTGGGACCTATTGAAATGAGAACAATAACTTTGCAACATATTGATGATACCCAGACATTTCACGCTATTCCTGGCACAAAAGAATTTCGTGCACGACCTAGATTTAGACAAAAATCCCGGCTACCGATTACATAAGCTATTATAATGCTAATATATTTCCAAAATACGTGAAAACACGGTTCTTTTGTACATATTTGCTACAGCGGGAAAGGTTTTTAAACGGTGCATTTACATACTGCTTAGTTGTTTGTCACTGAGTGCAGGTGATTTGTTAGAGTTAAACAAATCGTTATAGAAGATTAGATAAATACCCTCTACCTTGCCGATGAACTGAAAAGTATACGTATGTATGTAAACTCTTTATTGTCCATAACCTAACCAACCAAAAAGTTGGAAAATGGCTGAACCGATTTTAATAAAACATAAACAAACAAACCGGTCTACCCGTTTAAGAGCTACGATGCCACAGACAGACAGACAGACACACATAGCGGTTAAACTTATAACACCCCTCTTTTTACGTCGGGGGTTAAAAGAGTAAACAAACACAATTGATAAACATTGAGATAATGTACAAAGGCGAAATTATCCCTTTAAGGGATCTCTACCAGTCAACCTTTGAGTGGAAAGTTAAAGTGTAACGGTTAATCAAATTTTTAGTGTATATTATTCTGACCCGTATCTCAGGGGACATAAATGAGTCGGGTGGTACTTTGCGGAGGTCATAATCAATGAACTAAAACAATACTTTGCTCACCCGCGACCTTATGATAGCAAAGTTTATGCAAGAAATGTATGTTCATGCAGTTCCTTCACCTCCAAACTGTAAGAACACACACCACACAAGCCCAACTATCACCACCACCACACTACACTGACGCGTTTTGGGCTCAACCAGAGATCATCTTCAGAGCAATACAATCGTTTGTCCATGCAACTAGATGTTAGATCTGTGTTTGTAGTGCTTTTCTTACGGATCTAAATTTGATAAAACTTTGAAACCAACCAAGTCTTTCTCCAGTTAGAAAAGTAACAATTTAGTCTCGGCAAACTAAGCACAGTTAAAATGATGTCAATCTTCACACTTTGTCACGCTCTAACCATCGGATGAACCCGGGTCGCTCTCATTCTCAAGTAGGAGATGAACGGTCTGGTAAACGTTAGAACAAGTGAACAACTTAAGTAAATGACCTGTTGTATGTAGTAGTAACGTGTCCGTATAAATAAATTGATGTTCCAAATTCGAAATATCCTAACAATAAAAAATATTTTTAATACAAGCTTTTTTTGCTGACTGTACTTGCATCGTCACCTAAACTACATTTGCATACCAAATTTTAAGTCGATGCTATTAACCGTTGAAGAGTTCCGTCCTGCGGAGACGATCCTGGCTGGACTACCAGGATGTCACTACTAGATTATTGTATTGTCACGCGATTCAAATAAGTATTCCAAATTTCAAGTCAATCTGACTTCTGGAAGTTGGTCAAATTTAACTTGCAAGATTTGTTTACAGACAAACAGACAGACAACGGGACAGGTGAAACTAAATAAAAGCTTGTAAAGTGAGTTAAACTCCATATCAATTCTGTGCACTACTACATACATTTGCGACTAAATACCGCTACACGCTACGCTCGCGACCAGTAGCAGCGTTTTTCCGATTTGTAGCGAAAACGTATACGAAGAGAGAACCCGATTGTCGGGTTCTTAGCACTGAATATTTATTATGATACTAATTATACTGAGTGGCACAAAATTTGGCCCACTCGACATACAAAATTACCTATTACTGCATACATTTGAGAGCCAGATTTTTTGCCGCTCGGTATAAATTTTGTGATTAGAGTAGAGTTGTCTATCGTTTGCTCAAAGCTCATGTGTTATGTTGCTTTCCTTAACTTTTGTTTGCCATGATGAGTTTTTTTTTCACAATTGTTGTTAAAATAACCTAACATATAAATGTACAGTCAGCTGCAGAAAAAAGTTATTCGTACTTACCGTCGACAGGAGGGTACTCTTCCTCTGCAGCTGACTGTACATCATTCACACGCGCGCGCGGGCACGCACACACACACATCACGCTTGTATTCCCAAATGGGAATATTCCTAAGTATTATTAGGAATTTGTTTATGTACGTAATTTAAACAGATCACACTTGTCAGGCAAACCAACACACATGCAAAAAATTACTGGCACATGAGGTATCCCATCTTAGGCCTCTAGGTTGGCAACGCATCTGCAATACCCCTGGTGTTGCTGATGTTTATGGGCGGTGGTGATCTCTTACCATCAGGAGACCCACATGCTCGTTTGCCATCCAGTCGAATAAAAAAAAAAAGATAAAAATAGTGTTCCGTAGGCACTTTGACTTATACTATTTAGGTTACAATCATACATCCGGACTATACAATACAATACAAACTAATATATACTATATATATTTTTTTTTATTCGACTGGATGGCAAACGAGCAAGCGGGTCTCCTGATGGTAAGAGATCACCACCGCCCATAGAGACACCTGCAACACCAGAGCTATTGCAGATGCGTTGCCAACCTAGAGGCCTAAGATGGGATACCTCAAGTGCCAGTAATTTCACCGGCTGTCTTGCTCTCCACGCCGAAACACAACAGTGCAAGCACTGCTGCTTCACGGCAGGATTAGCGAGCAAGATGGTGGTAGCAAGCCGGGCGGACCGTGCATTAGGTCCTACCATCTGCAAGTTACAAGTTATTATAATTTCTATGACCTGAGTAGCTCTTTTGTTTATACAATTAAGTAGATTAAAAACCATAATCACACAAATGAACAACAAGTCACTTCTACAAGTTATCTCTTTAATAACACACTTTTATAACTGCAACTAAAACGTCGTTTAAGGACCAGGTTGGCTCCATTAAAGCTGTTAGTCATATCGGAGCAAGGTTCCTTTCTTTGCAGGCCTTGGTCGGCGTAGTATGCTTATGACAATTATATCCGTTCTCTAATAATGAGCTTGTTCCTGATTTGGTTCAAATTAAAGTGTGGCGAGATTACCAAGGTGCTTAAAGCTGCTAAAAGTATTAAAAGGGTATAGTTTGAATGGAACCTTTGCGTTTACACGCTTGTTAGAAGTGTTTTCAGGTACAGATATATGATGGTACAGGTGTCAGATATTTTTGCACGCTCCGCTATGGCAGATATTAATGCAGGTGACGGTACAGTAGACATCAGATATTTCGGAGCGGCTAAGGTGATCAAAAATATTGTTACATAAACTCTAATACGTTAATATTGGGTGCATGTTCCGATATTTTTGACCACCTTGGCCGCTCCGAAATATCTATTGGCGAATGTACCCTCACTAATTATTAATATCTGTCAGAGCGGAGCGTACAAAAATATCTGGCACGTCCTACCGGCCCTAGAAAAAGAGTCGTGTCAGATATTCACGCACGCTTTGTTGTATCAGGTATTGGTGCTGGTAATTGTACCTACCCTATAGGTAAAGTGGGGATGATTTTTCCCTCTGTTACAAGTTAACGAGTTAAGTAATTTGCCACATACTCGCATTAGTAGGTACGGAACCCTACAGTACGCCAGGCTTGACACACTCTTGGCCAGTTTTTTAATGTTTTGTTTCTTTCTTTCAAATCTTGCCAATCGGACTGGAAATTGTCCAAATCGTCCCGCCATCTCCTCCTAGGCTTGCCTCTGTTCCGGTGCCCGTCGCATGAAACCCAATCGGTGATAACTTTGGCCTAGCCATCCAGATACATGCAGACGTGTTTCGCTCAGGTCTATTTTAAGGTACACCTTATCTGTAACCATTCATTCAAAATTCAAGAAAATTTTGCAACTAACTACTAGCGTTCGAATGCAGCGTGCGCCTGGGCAAGGCTTTGTCACTTTCGGCGCGCGCAACCTTGAACGCGTTATGTCGCATTATTACGAGCGGGGTGTGGTGCGAGATGGAAGATGTTTGCGGGGACTCTTAGGGTGCGCCCTTATAGAGCGCAGAACTGTAATATCGAACGTGCACCCGTTTTAAATTAAATTAGAAAATAATTATAAAATTCTACTCGTGTCACATAACATTATGTAGTCACATTTATAAATACTTGATAAGTTGGTTACTAAGTTGGTTGGATGGTTGGTAAATTTATTCCTTACTTATCTCCATTGTAAAAGTTGCCTGGAAGAGATCGCTCTGAAGCGATAAGGCCGCCTATTGCTTACCTTAGAAAATCTCTATGTATATACCTGTTTTCCGTACTGCTTACTATGTGTTGGTGTGCAATAGAGTTATTGTATTGTATTGTATTGTTACTCATAATACCAAAGGATTGCGAAGGCATTGCCAAAAAGGATAAGGTTAGTATTTTTTTCTGGCTGTTTCGTATTTTGTTGTTTTGTTTGTTTGTGGTTCAATCATATTTAAACGGTTATATGGATTTTGATAAAATAATAGATTATGATCTGTAAACACACAATCACACATAGGATATTTTACATAACACAACATTTAAAAATCTTTGGCGGATACTCGACCATAATATCGTTGGTCAACCGCTATACCTGCATAATGAGCATGAGTTAACTATTTCTTATCATGTTCTGCAAATTCTGCGTTGACAAAATTGTGGGCAAATGCATAAAAGCTATTTAAGTATATAGTACCTACCTACTTAGTTTATTTGTATGTAAGGTCGTTATTTTGTCTATGAATATTACACCGATATTTTTATCGTTTTATTTCATAAAAAACTAACCTGCTACTACTAAAAGTATTCCTATTAATATCATATTAGAGGAATTTCTATTCCGGTGAAGAAAAAAGTTCGCTCATGAACACAACACAAAACAAAGTCATAGACGAAATCGTTTTTTTTTTGTATACGAATATTAAGACTGTCATCACCCGCTGGCGTTTGTAATTTGCGTCAAAGCTCGTCGTGCTCTGCTATTAAGCTTCGAAGAAAGCCGACTGGTTTCGCTCGAAAGCGATCGCGAACTGGACGACTTTCGCTTAAATTCACCTGAGAATCGTTAAAAACATAAATATCTCATATCGATATTAAAATTAAACGTCTGATTCGTATCCAGATTTCTAAAAATAAAGTTAAGTTTTGTTTGCCATGACGAGAAATTGAAAGTGGATTCACACATTGATTTTTCGGTTTTACATCACCTAAAATCGTGGTAGCCTAGTGATTTGCCTCAAGCACAGCAGAGGGTTCGTTCGAGCCCACGACCCTTGAGTTTTTCGAAATTTAAGTGCGAAATGAAAATATCCTGGAGAAACTATACACAAGTGATGCGACTCGAGCCATTTTTTACTCGAGTGACTCGAGTCAATTTGTTAAACTCGTATTCAAGTGAAAAAAAATTGACTCAAGTTCGTTTGCACTCGAGTTAACGAGTCAACTCGGCGCGCTTTATTAGTCGTAAGAAGTCATTTTGTTTTTCTTTGTTGATTAATGACATAATTAAGGTAAATAATAATTTGTATTTTATTTAATATCACCAAATATTACTAATTTAATAAAGGTCTTTAAAAAATCTTAATCTAAACTCAGCTCAAGCAATAAATTCTTACTTGAGATGTAATTAGGTAGTTTGCTCGAGTGACTCAAAAACTCGAGTGCAACTCGAGTCACAAAATCCGATTTGAGTCGCATCACTACTATACACCTGCCAAGCACCATAATTCAAACTACTAATGGTTTGCAAAATAAACAGAGCTATAAGGTTGTCGCACACGTGGCCCGCGCTCAGCATCGGATCGGCGCCGCCTGACCTCATCTGCTCCCCGTCAACCAGGTATCAACCATACGCAAGCACGAAACGGAAACGGCTCAGCACCTCCGAGGTGTCCGCGCGGCTGCGGCTAGGTGACATCGCGTTTACGGCTGGGAGAGAGCGCCCTTAAAGCGAGGCGGCATCACGATCGAATCGAAACTGCGAGGGAGGCAAGCGGTGGGTTGTCGGCGGGGTGACCGTGTGGGTGACGATGGCGGTCTGCGCACCGTCCCCGTTCCGACGGCTAGACGCAAGCGCGGCGGCGGCCCGACGTAAGCTCGATGACTGCGAGTTGCCCGCGCGCCGCTTGCGGACTACTAGCTTGTGCCGAGGCGAGGCGATGCTGTTCCGATGCTGATATGTATGCGTTACATACGTATGGAATTTCTTACAAAGAATACTGGACGGCTTGAGATGTGGCGGCGCCGATCCGCTGCCGAGCGGTTACGTGTGCGACAACCTTTGTTCTATAATTGTCATGTAATTCTATGTTAAAAACATTTAATATGTAATTAAGTATGTTTATTTTATTGATGTAGTGAAAAATGTTTCTATACAGGCCAAGTAAAAATCTGCCAAGAAAAAAGCGTAAGATGTAACCGTCATGTCGTATAAGGTTAGGAGGCAGCTTTGAGTAGAGAGAAGTGGAGAGCTATTCATCGTCTACACCGACAAGAGTGTAACTCTTAAATAAGAAGAAGAGGAAAAGTAAAAATCTTACTCGTATGTCAATGTCTTTGATATGGAAAACTGTTCTCATTTTTACCTTACTTACTGTTAGTACCCATAACACAAGCTTTGCTTACTTTGAGAGTAGATCTCTTGGTGTCAGTTGTACTGTCTTGTTTGCTTTCATGGCATTTTCTACAAGAGATGTGATTAAAGATTGATTGCTCAATCACATGTGTCCCGCATTCACGATTAAGAACGGAGTTACAATCATAATACAAGTAAGTAGCTTAGCTTATGACATTCATCAAAATCGACATTAAAAGTCCAAATAATTTCAAAATTGCAGTAAAACGTAGCTTAACCTTACGACTGAATTGCTATGCAATTTAGTGGTCTATCTTAATAATGTTTAGACTGACTTGAGAACAAGATGCATCAGGCACGAGAGCACGTTTGCCGAATTACATGATTGGAGAATCGTGATTCCGTAAATTAAATAGAGCACATTAAGTAAAGTTGGAGATTGCCGGGAATTGTGGAAACATCTTTTCGTTGGTACATTATTGATTGGTTAATGATAATGTAGTATGTATTTCGCAAGCGTTCTGTTTCTTATACTAAGTAATAAGAAGGATATTATTTCAAGTTTAGTGGTTATTCTCGTTTTTTTGTGCTTTCAAATTCAAGTTCAGACGGAATTTTCGGAACATTAGATATTTACTCAAATTTGCTTCAATGATAGAAGACAGGTATTGCTATATTTAGTGTTTACTATGCTTAGATAATACTCTAAAATTCATAAAATACATATTATAATTCAGATAACAGAACCCCATTTATTTCGAAGAATATTAATTCCGCGTTTTTGCGTCAGTGTATTGTGGTGGTGATGATAAATGGGTTCGTGTGATTTGTGTGTGTTCTTATAGTGTGGAGGTGGAGGAACTAAAATGGACACGAATTTTTTGCGTAATCTTAGCTATCATAAGGTCGCGGGTGAGCAAAGAAATTCTTTTAGTTCATTGATATGGACCTCCGCAAAGTAACGCCTGATTCAATAAATTATTCGAAGAATTTTATTAGCTCATTAAACTGTTGGACTTAAATAAGGGAGAAATTGAACACTTTGAAGCTAGTAATAACTTAAAAAAATACCATAAAATTAATATTGTCCATTTGAGGGGAATCTTTGACATGAAGATGAAAATAAGATTAATGAGGACACCAAGTAGGAGTAGTATAATACGCGAATAAAATTATGAATTCGGCATCAATTACTTTTTAAAGTTACAACAGTTCAAAGTTACCTTGGCTAGCGGTATCTATTTAAATGTTGTATTTAAAATACTAATGTCTTCTTCCGTAAGCAATAAAAAGTACACCCAAGATGCATAGAATTACTTTGTCATGACCAATCACACCTTATCAATTACTTTTCCTAACCAATAAAACTTGAGCTTATCTTTAATCATATTTTCTTCGCACCAAGGGTTTTAATATGCTGGTTTAGGACAGGTTGCAAAGGAAGGGTGGGAATATGAAACGGTATCAGATTATAGTTGGCTGATATGTTGCTAGCAACCATCTTGTTTGGAAAGTTGATCACTTAGCTTTGCTGTGAACTACACAGCAACTAATGCTTAGCTAATAACTAGGTTAAGCTTAGTAATTTAGTAATATCACATTTTTTATGATTGGGTAAATTCATGGTTAAAAATCTATTTAGTCCGTCAGTAAATTAACGAAATAAATCTATGAAAATGTCAAAAAAACTACAATGAAAAGGATACAACGTATAATTAATTAAGTAATCCTACCGGATCATGAATTTTTTTCAATTACGATTGTACATTAAGGTACGATTAAAATCAAAAGATACGGTCAGAATAAACAACATTATAATCGCTTTACGGATTTGGATACACGTCCACTGTTGGACATAGGCCTCCCCCACAGACCTCCAGTTACTTCGGTGGAAGCGGCCAGCATCCACCGTGAACCCGCGGCTTTAACCAGGTCATCCGTCCATCTCGTTAATGTACGTCCTACGCTGCGCTTGCCGATCCACGCGGTACTACGTTACTATGATTAGACACTAAAGCATTCTAATTAAATACGTTTAATTAGTTCCCATTTTGCATCTATATATATGAAGTTGCTACTGCGCACTTCTCTGCAATTAAAACGCAATCTGAACCATATGATTTCAAGGTTCAAAGAGTTCTTGCTTGCAGGTATCAGAGTTACTTTTAAGCACTCAGTTTAATAAGGAAGTAGATAAACTACAGCGTACGCTTGCGCAATGGCGATTAAGAACGGTCTATGCACTCTCGCTTCTCTGGCGCAAGTGTTGAGAGCAGTATTTGTTAGGGCTTTTATCTGGTCAGCCCAGCGCATGGGAGAGCGTACTCTTGATCTTTTCCCATTGACCCTTCCTTGCACCACAAGTCGCTCTATAGCAGGGGCGGCCAACTTGATTAGACCCAAGATCTAATGTTTACTGACGAAACCCTGTGCGATCTACCAATTACATACTTCTTGAAATCTTAAATGAAACAGCATAGTTTTTGCCTTGCCACGATCGACTGGACTAATAGTCACGATCGACTAGTTGGCTACTCCCCTGCTCTATAGAGTGGTCCCCACGTCGAGTTACATGTCCGAAATATCGGAGGATACGACATCTCACTATTATTTGCGCCAGAGAAGCGACAGCTAGAGACAAACTGGCGTAGAACACAATGTTGTAGACTATCGCGATCATTACTAACTTTATGATTTAAATTCGGGTTTTGTTCCGCGTACCTTGAAGAGAGATCTGGCGTGGCGTGGAGAACTGGCGTGGAATAATAGGGATGTTGACACCATTAAAAATAATTCGAAGATCAATTTTCGATTAACTGCAAAATTAGATTTTTTGTTGCTTAAAAACAAATAAATAGTTGATTGAGTGTGAGAACAAGTGACGTCATAAGTTGCTATTTACATTCAAACTCTATGGGAGAATTGTGTTTTGACAGCTCATAAAAAGTAAGTCAATTGATTGGTGGTGTCAACATCCCTATTGTTCGACGTGCTGTGTGATGTGACCAGGACTGCTCTGTCAATCCGACAAAGAAGAAGATGCCACTCTCGCGTCTGCGCAGTACGAACTTATGAAGATTATAGACACGGCTTTTCATAAAAACTGCGATAGTGGGTTTCACCTCTAAGCGTTAAACGATTTTGATTACTCTTTGAAGTATTGTCAATACATTATGAATTTGCATGGTTTATAATAAATGTTAGTATCAAAGAAAAACGAACCTTAAAACAAAGATTGATTTGATTGCAATATATTAAAAATGGACTCGTGACCACGGCCGCTGAAATGTCGTCGAAACGTGGAGGTAATTTTAGCAACAAATAGTTCGTGATTAGGCCCCGATAAATATTCCCGATTAACAAAAAATCGGTAAAAAAATCGGTCAACATTTTTAGAGGATGTGTATAAATAATAAATAAATAAACCTTTATTGCCACAACTTAAAATTAGGCATTGTTAAAAAATAAATTTTTGGAGAAAAACAAAAAGTTGGGACACTGGGACACCATAAACCGTGACGACGGCGTCTTAATCGTACGACTAATAATGGAATCTAGAGTAATCGAAGATTAACTTTTGGAAGGCTCTAGATCAAGTGTAAATTAATGTACACAGCACAGAGACATGACGTGAACAAGACGTTACCCAACACAGTCCCCAATCAGCAAGTCATACCGATATAGTTCATTTTCAAAATCCGCCGTTGTCAAACCGGAATCCACTCCAGTTCCACGCCCCCCCATTCACTTATACGTTACCTTGACCTCGCTGCAGCTTGCACTTTTGGTGGGCGTGAGTTTGTGCAAGAAAAAACTGTCTGCAGACACTGTCTTTGCACAGAATAGAAGCTATTGAGGTCTTATTGTTTGACGTTCAGACACTCGCGATCGCTGTCACCATTTCAATAAATCTCTTTCTACACTTATCCAAGATTTGGTAGAAAGAAGTGGTGAAAGCGATTGTGATTCCGGGTCCGTTGAAAAATATGGCCAGTAGAGAAGTAAGTAGGTAGTTTTGCCAAGCCGTGGTGGCCGAGTGGTTTGACCTGTGGCCTCTCAAGCAGAGGATATTGGGTTCAAACCCCGGCTCGCACCTCTGAGTTTTTCGAAATTCATGTGCGGAATTACATTTGAAACTTACCACGAGCTTTACGGTGAAGGAAAACATCGTGAGGAAACCTGCACAAATCTGCGAAGCAGTTCAATGGTGTTCCCAATCCGCACTGGGCCCGCGTGGGAACTAATGCCCAAGCCCTCTCATTCTGAGGGGAGGCCTGTGCCTTGCAGTGTGACGTATAAAGGCTGGGATGATGATGATGCCACTATTAAACTATACGGGATGTAGACCTCGAATACCTTTCCTGCTCCTGATATTTAGACGCACGCCTCTACAAGCGCCACAGTCATCTTTTACGGCACCAGCGGGAAGTGATGTGTCATGTGCCCGTCCTATACTAAAACTATTCACAGCACGGCTAAGCCGAAAATACGTCTAACATACTTTGTTTCATCATCAGCCGGAAGACGTCCACTGCTGGACAAAGGTCTCCCCCTTAGGATGAGAGGGGGGGGGGGGTTGCCATAATCTCCACGCTTGGCAGGTGGCTTGGGGATTGCAGATGCTGATGGTGTACGCAGAAGACGCTGCTTCCCGTCTTCTGGATTTTTTGCCTTAGTCGCATCTACGACACCCAACGGGATGAGATGGGGGGAGCTATTCTTGCCGGCCACCCCACGGACAACTTTGTTTAGATGTAGGTAATCAAAAAAGTACGTAAAGTAGGGAAATATTACCACTTTCAAATTGTGTGGGTACTAATGCATCAATAAAGATAGGTTGGTTTTCATCCAGTCTTATGCTAGACTCAGTTCTCAGAACAAAGGTAACCACGACAAAAATTTTTTTTGCGCCCTGAATACAAATAGGTACCTCATGTTTATATTCTGGATGACCTAACTCCGTGACTATCCTAGACGACGTAAAGGTCTAAGCTGTGAGAAGTTTATCACTAATTGATTTCAAATTGAGGTTACTCTGATTGATTGATGTTTTAATGCTAAATCAATCTGTTGCAATGTTTCATTGAATGATCACCACCGGTAATGTAAATACAATACATTTTGATTTCGTAAGACACATTGACATGAAAATCAAAGCCGCTTAAAGTCTGATATTAAAATATCTTTCACAAAATTTAATTATGCTTAAATGTAATTTTAAATGTTATTTTTAGTTTATTTTCTTAAATGTTATTTTTTTATACCGTAGGCGACAGGCTAGCAACCTATCACTATTGTACCGTTTTTGTCAAACTTAAAACCTAAAACTGCTAAAAGTGGCTCCGAAGCGGTAACGTTTCGTGTGCTCTGCCTGCCCCATTTGAGAATACAGGCGTGATGTTTGCATGTGTAATTTTAATCCTGGATTAAATAGTCATTTATAAGTATTTCATAGTAATGACAAAAATGAAAACTAAGCCCACGCCAATGCAATCATCTACGTAGATGGAGGACAGGAATGAGGAGGACAGTAGACAGTAGATGGAAGACAGGAATGAGGAGGACAGTAGACAGTAGACGGAGGACTATTGTTTGCGGAAGTAAAGGGAGAAACTAAATAAGTGTCGTTTACTTACAGTTCGGTTTTGTTCTGAAAACAAAATATATTCTTTAATTCTTGCAAATCCTGAATTCTTGCTGTAACGAGCCAGTACAGTTAAGTATTATAGTGTTTTGTAGTGATGATAATATCAAAATTAGAATAGTTAATTCGTTTACCAGCTTAGCGGTCAAATGACATTGGTAAGTCGGAAGCGGTCATATTGGTACCATTATTTACATTATTACTTTTATTATCGCGAATGTTTTTTACTTTTATGTTTACGAAAACGGAACGACATTAAATCCTTCATGACCACACGAATTATGTCACCTTCTTGAATTCGTTCGGTGGAAAATTTTTGATCGGTTTAAAAAGGGCTTTCATCACTTTATGATTTCGTTGAAATAAGATTGATCTCAAAACAAATGCTTTGTGAATTATGTAATTTTTATTTCAATGATGACTAAATGTGGGAAGACAGTGATTGATAAATCTCTATCCTCAAAGAATTTCGTTAAAATCCTACTTACCCTTCTTAGTGTTGCCATGTCGTACAAAAGGTCCCTAAATGTTTCACTATCAAACTTGGCTTTCAATGTTTTTATAATTATAATAAATAATTTCAAAGTTAACATTTCTTTATTCAATTTAGGCAATAAAAAGCACTTATGAATGTCAAAAAAAATATCTACCACTGGTTCGGAAAAACCTCTATTGAGAATAATCCTGCAAGAAACTCAACGAGGTAGGTATATACTTTATTAAACAGATTTACAATATTATTAAATTATATCTATACATCAACAGTATTTAACACAACTTAATTAAACTAAATAACACAGTACCTACCTAGATTAGCTATTTGAAGTAAGGGATCGCCAATGCAGATCGGAATTATTTCCAAATATCCCTATCCATGATATAATCATTAATTTTGTAATACCCCGCCTTAGACATTAATGTATTCTTGACAATATATTTCAATTTTGTATCCGTATATTTCTAACCTTAGCGTATTGTTTTAAGTTTAAAGAAAACTAAAACCTTTGTTAAACTTTCAAACGGGTTTGTCCAGCACCTCAGGGTATCGTTGTAAGGTAAATATTTCCAATAGTTATTATTTATACCATTAAGGGGCTATTTTACTACCCATTGATTAATTTTATTTGACAGATAAATGTGATGCCTTCTCCGTCTATTCGAACAAAACAAACAGAGACGGCATCACATTTATCCGTTAAATAAATTTAATCAATGGATAGTGAAACAGGGGGCAAGTCTCTTGTTGACTTAGAGTACGTCAGTACTATTATATATTCTGTGCTTAGAGTCAGCAGGACTAATACGAAAGTCGAAACTCGAAGTTCGTGTCGTGCGGTCCCTCTGATACTTATACTATTTAATACGAGAGCGAGAGGGACGGTACGATACGAACTTTTTAGTTTCCGGAAACCTAGTCTAGTCAGTCTAGGCTATAAAAATGGCAATTAAGTTCTCTTTGAACAAATATAATTAAGCTGATAAGTGCACAGAATGATTTATGATATAATATTGGTTAACAACAAAGATCCATTTAGTCCATGTTCGTTGGACTTGGGGGGGGGGGGGGGGGGGGGTGAAAGGTAAGGCGTTGCAAGGGCGTAGACTGCCTGTGTTTTTTTCTTGTTAGGTTCGATTGTTCTTTTCATGCAATTTTTTCTTTAATGTAGTTTTTAAGTATTTTAAGAAAAGAAATGACTTTCTGACAAGTTTCTTGCGGCGCATTCTTCTTGGCAATGATGGTCTTTCCGAAAGAGCTGATAGTTTAAAAAAAATACTTGTAAAAGTGCCCATTGCGGCCTATTTATTGAATAAATGATTTGAATTTGATTGCGCACGTCGAGACCTAGATATACCTACTAGTTACTTAAACCAATTGTGATCTATTTACTCTTAAATAGTCATTTTTATATTTGCATTATATGGATACACACGTACACGATTCCATGGGAACAACAGAATAAATAATATCTTGCCTGTTATCTCCTAGAGTTCGCTATATACATAGCAAATTATCAAAATCATTCGCATTTCATGTTTTAGTGGGAAACAGTAGCAAACACACAGGCGTGCAGCCACGCATTAATTTATTGCAAAATTGCAAATAAAAGTCACTACGGAACGTATCTGAATATCGAAAATTAATATATCTAAAGTTAAAAAGTCGACGGCCAAAATATCGAAAGTAGGTTAGATATGTTGACCGTCGATATTTTAATTATCGATGTTTAAATTTTTGATATTCAGATATGTGCCCGTCACTACCTATTGATATCGATAGAACAGAATAAGTACTCGTAGCAGGCAAAGTAAGGCAGTTATTAAGAATAGTTAAAAGTTGTTAACGTCTAATATTTAAGCGTCGAAGGCCTACAACTTCCAAGCAATTAAGATCAGGCTGTGAGTTTGACATTATCAAAGCAAGAGCAACCAGCGATTGGAAAATTACTAGATATTCATCCGGATTAGAATAAAATTAACGATAGTTTCATAAATATCCGAAGATATCATGGTCATTGTATTATCAAGAGCGATTCTATCCAAGGTGCAGCGTTTTATCAAATCAAATCATAATAAAGCTTAGGTATTTGATCTGTTAGTGTGCTACTTACTAGAGAGCCGTTTGAAGCAGAGGTTAGCAACCTATTGGCAAGCAAAGGTCTTATATAACAATTTATACTATACGATATTCTTTTTATTTATATTTTCCTCATGATGTATTTTTGTGTGTATCGAGTATGTGTAAATAAATATTTCTCTCTCTCTCATATAGTGGCAATTTGCAGCGCTAGCGCACTTTGTGTACTCATTCATTCGGGGATTTTCGTACTACCGGAGTACAAGCTCTTATTTATTGCTAGAATTTACATGCGACTTTGCTCGCTTGTTCGGTCTGACAGTTTAATTTAAATTCCGAGATTCAACTAGATTCTCCTGGATATTCCTAAAAATTACATCGTGATCGCCATTCAAATTGTATGAGGAACACCCTTGCTTAAATCTCATATCTGTAAACTAAGGGTCAATTACACAGTTTAAAATAAAAATAATAAATCATTAAATACTCTGGGTTAGGGATGACAGTTCCATATATTTTGACATTACTTAAGCCTGGACTAGCAGTTAGTTCTGATTTATTATGTTAAATTAAGTTTGGTCCATTCAAATCCGCTTTAGTATATATTTATTTTTGTATACAGAACACCAGTCAATTGTTTTTGTGGTTATGTTCCTTTGTTCCTTTGTTTTTGTTTACACATGATTGATGTAATGAGGGTTTCTCGATAGACGAAATATCGCTAGATGGCGTTAGTATTGCGAGGTCCGTTTCAGTCTTTCTTATAATTGGCTCATTTAGTTATTTAACCACTCTCAAACGTGACACGAATGTCAGAATTGTCAAGCAGATCTCAAGATACTAGCGCTCACCTGTCACAGAAAACTCATTGATCTAATCTTTGATATCATTCGAGTATACTTTGCGTGAGTGCCGCGGGTTGCCTACATCTGGTCTAGACAGCTCGTGAGCTTTATCAGGTCTGAACGCAACACATGCGTCAACGTAAGCGGTCGTACATGAACTTTTGCGTAACTCCGTTACCGATTCGCGGGACTTCGACCTGTATCTTGACAACGCCCTGAATTTGATCTATTGTTGTTGAGATTAGATTGTGCGTGCAGCAAAACCGTTTTAGTTAATTGACAGTGCTGTTTGTATTTTAATTTTATTAATTATTGAAGTTTGTAATTATTTTAGGAAAAATCATTGAAAAGTTCGATTGATTATATAACTATGTCGAATTACTAATAAACCTAGTGCTCAAGAGTTCAATAAGTACCTATTACTAAGGCTTCGCTGTCTATCGCAGTCGTCTGTCATGAACTTTTGAACCGTACTTAATGAATAGAGAAATTAAAAATTACAGAAGATTTTGCTAGAGCTTCTATGACAAAACAGAATAGAAATAAATAACGTAAACAGTAAAAAATTAAAGAGTACTAGAAACTTGTTATGCTTATGTTGTTACACGTTCTAATAAAATAGATTTCGTTGTACATAAAAAAAGACATGACAATTTTAATGAAAAAGTCCAATTTATTGACGTTTTAATTGGCTCTTATATTTAAAACAAACTCGGTCTTACATTAATTTAATAAGACAATTGACAATGCCTGCGTCACGCCTGCGTTAAGTCGGCTGAACAAAAGTGAGAGGTCCACATATGGTCCTGTATCTGTATTACACGAAACATATTTAATGTACAACACTCGTTCATTATGCATGCTCACACGTGTGTTTTAAACTGGTTTCAAGACCCTTAAAATGTCCTTTAGAATATAGGGCTACTACTTGATATTATAAAACACTAGTTTATATTTCAATAATACTTCATAGTAGTTTTGAACATGAAACTACCGTGAGACTCACTCATATTAAATATAATGACCCGGATAACTCACGTCTTAAATCGAGTTTAGCTCGACATGTTTCGGGCTAATCCGTAGCCCTTCGTCTTCGGAGCAACGCGACTCAGCGGCTGCTGCAACACGCGCACTGCGCGCCGCCGCTCTGCTCGCGCGACTACCCTACATTTGACAGTTGTAATGATGATGAAAACGCGGGTAGTTGTGTGCCGGTGTCAGTTTCGTCGGGTAGTCGCGCGAGCAGAGCGGCGGCGCGCAGTGCGCGTGTTGCAGCAGCCGCTGAGTCGCGTTGTTCCGAAGACGAAGGGCTACGGATTAGCCCGAAACATGTCGGGCTAAACTCGATTTAAGACGTGAGTTATCCGCGTCAATATATTTAATATTATCAGCACCTTAAAATTATGAGTTACATATGCGATATTCTTGCAGTGGGGCTCGGGTTGATAAATGATTTGTCACTGGCTGGTCGTGAGGGTAAAACGTTCCAAGTTTCGTGACCGTCGAAGCCTTTTGTAAAGCCCAGAAGGTCGGTGGACAAATATTTGCAAAATGCTTGGCTTATCTAGGTCAAAGAGAAATGGGCTTTGCGTTAGTTTCGCGCGACTACCCGAAACCCGAAACATAAACTCAACAACATGTAGAAACAAACAACATGAAACATGTCGGGCTAAACTCGATTTAAGACTTGAGTTATCCGGGTCAATATATTTAATATGAATGTCTCACGGTAGTTTCATGTTAAAAAAAGGTGCTGATAACTTGAGCATTCACTGGTAATGAGCAGAGAGCGGAATTTTCATATCATTTTTGGATCTGTCTAAGAAATTGTTTAAGAAATTGTTACTATTCACTGTGCATATGCCTGTTTCACATTTTCAACTGCTTTAAAGTTAATTGGAAGAGATTGCTCTTTAACTTAAGGCCGCCTATTGTTTACCTCTACTTTTAATCTTCTTTAGCTACCTATGTTGTGAATAGATATATATGTATATCGGATGCCGATAAGTGAGAAGTCACTATGACAGGTCAAAAACTGCCATGAAAATTCCGCTCTCTGGTAATGAGCATTCTAGCGAATATTACATTACAGGCAAAATCTCAATTCAAGCAAGACGAAGGTACCACCATCTTGCTCGCTAATCCTGCCGTGAAGCAGCATTGCTTGCACTGTTGTGTTTCGGCGTGGAGAGTGTCTTGCTCTCCATGCCGAAACACACCGGCTGTCTTAGCCGGTGAAATTACTGGCACTTGAGGTATCCCATCTTAGGCCTCTAGGTTGTCAACGCATCTGCAATACCCCTGGTGTTGCAGATGTTTATGGGCGGTGGTGATCTCTTACCACCAGGAGACCCACTTGCTCGTTTGCCATCCAGTCGAATAAAAAAAAAGGTAAATCTTCTTTGAGCATCCATCCGACTACTTTACTACAGCGTTCCCTAGAATGATTGTGTAAACGTTTTAGCAATGTTTGGCTCTATTAATTGTTCAGTTCGACAAATTTTAAAACGGCGAATGCTTGATATTCTGTTACAAGTGAACGCTCTTCGAAAAAGATCGAAACTATCCGGACCGTGCCTTGGTTAAACCGAGTTTAGACTTTTTTTTTATTCGACTGGATGGCAAACGAGCAAGTGGGTGTCCTGATGGTAAGAGATCACCACCGCCCATAAACATCTGCAACACCAGGGGTATTGCAGATGCGTTGCCAACCTAGAGGCCTAAGATGGGATACCTCAAGTGCCATTAATTTCACCGGCTGTCTTACTCTCCACGCCGAAACACAACAGTGCAAGCATTGCTGCTTCACGGCAGGATTAGCGAGCAAGATGGTGGTAGCAATCCGGGCGGACCTTACACAAGGTCCTAACCACCTGAAAGACTTGCAAGAAAAATCGTGCTAGTTGCAATACTTACATTGTGGCGCTCGATTGACCACTACAGGCTACCGCCTGCTGCTGCTGCTGCTAAAAGTAGGAAAAGTAGGAAAGTAGGGTAAAGTAGGTAGGTAACCCATAACCCAGGCAAATCAATTTCATTTTTACTTTTATTAGGTATGATATTATGGTTATTTTATGCATCTTTTGACATTTAATTATGATTAATTTATTATAATTGTTTGACTTAGTATATTGATTGATTATTTTGATTTGATATGTTAAAGAGAATGCAATACTAAACTAACCCTTAAAAATAAGAATATTGATATTAACAAACTATGGATCCTGGTCTGCAATAAAGCATTTTTAACTTTAATTTTAATTTAATTTAAACTCGGCTTTATCATCTTGAGTTGAACCGTTTAATTTGTAGTGTAATTTTCTAGAGAGCTTAAGTAATATTTGAATTTTAGTATTAGTAGTTACCCTGGCTCTCGTCTCTTCTAAAACAGTTAGTATCACCATAGTAAAAGTGAAGTCACTTTAACTATGGTATCACTACTAAAACCCTAATTAAGGACGATGCTTCTTGCATACCGTTACGTCATGTAACAGCAGATGGTTGCCCATCGCTATGTTCCGCTGTTTGTTCGCTATGTTAAATCATAGCACTTTCTTTGTTTTAGATTACCTCAGATGCATTTTAGATTGGCGAGGAATGCATTGTTGCAACGTTTCCAGTCTTGGCCATGTACCTAATAGTACTCGTATCATAAAAAAAATTCATCGCTTAGGTCTTCATTCAAAATAGCATATAGCATTGTATTCAAGAAATAAATAAAAAAATGCTCTGGTTTTAGCTGATTCTTTGGAGTGGCAAGCGTCCGGGTCCCGGCACACCCTTGTTTGGCACGCGATCGGCTCCCGGCAGCCGTCAAAAACCTTGGCGGGTGTCGTATTTCACTTATAAATATAAACCGTTAGACCTATATCTGGCTTGCTTATTCTTGCAAAATGCGTTCATAAATAGACAAGGATGGCATTTATTAACGGCCGCGAAAACACTATCGTTTACTCAAGTTTCACTGTGTGGCCGCTGCCGTGCGCTGGTATTTTTGGACACCTCGTATTATACTATTATTTGCTATTGAAAAACTATAAAAGGGCTTTGTTTCGTAAATAAATTAAAATTTTATGAAATAAATCAGTGTTTTCTTCAGATAATTGTTTTATTTGGTAATTATAGTTTTTATATACATGACTGAGAAAAAATTGGTTATCAGATTTTTGATAATGAATGAATAATAATGATGAATAAAGTTCACAGAAATTGAAGGTCATTCATTGTTATTTATTTAGATATGCCATTTTATGCTAAACTATCACTGTAAGGCTTAATATATAACATTAAAGTGTTTTTTTTTTATAAAATTCGCGAATTCGCGAAATTAATTCGTAGGTGTCATTGCCACTCAAGGGAGATTTTTCAAAATGGCCGCGCCACTTGACAGTAAATTTTAAATATGGGGCCGCCACTCCAAGGGATACTTGGATTTTGTTCTTGACATTTTACCAAAAAATATATAAAATACGATGAAGGCGATGGCAATCCGTTATGAGAGATAGTTAATTTTAAAAATATTACCCAACCGCGTCAACATCTCAAGCAATTAATCTATACCCGTGAATTATGATTTTAGAAAGGCAGTTAACAATTAACTGAATTAGCGGGATATCCTTTGTACATTGTAACTTGATAACTATCAACGTTATCAAGTTCGATTTCTATTTACATCCTTATCAGTAACTGATTAACCACCAGAAAAAACCAACAATCCGTAGCATTAAGTATATGCTTTGCTTATATATTTTCCTGTGTTTGCAGAATGCATAATAAATGTAACCATGAATTTCTAAATTGCCTGACCATTTGGTTTAAAATGCAAAGTTCGAGTTTACTCGCCTAGTTGAGGTACTTTTGTTTTTGATTTAGATAGTTTATTGATTCCACGATTTACTTAAGATTTATTGATTTAATGATTAATTTATTGACTTACTGATAAGCCGTGGTGGCCGAGTGGTTTGACCTATGGCCTCTCAAGCAGAGTATCCTGGGTCAAACCCTAGCTCGCACCGCTGAGTTTTTCAAAATTCATGTGCGGAATTACATTTGAAATTTACCACGAGTTTTACGGTGAAGGAAAAAATCGCGAGGAAACCTGCACATACCTGCGAAGCAATTCAATGGTGCCTGTGAAGTTCCCAATCCACATTGGGCCCGCCTGGGAACTAAAGCCCGAGCCCTCTCATTCTGAGAGGAGGCCTGTGCCCAGCACTGGGACGTATATAGGCTGGAATGATGAATTTATTGATTCTCAAAGTTTTCCTAATAGTTAAATCAGTGTAGCCGACATGGGGGTATTATAGCTGTCTTATGGTACAAGGGCTTAAAAATGATTTGACATTTGTAAATGACATCTCTTTCAGATTGACAAATGTCAATGTGCCGTCAATTTAGTATAGTATTGCGTACATTGATCATTAATTACATTTAATGTGTATGAAAAAACAATTATACTAGTAGAATCGAACTTTGCATTTAAAGCTCCATGGTCAGAGACACTCTGCGTATAAAAATAATCCAGCCTTATTATGACCTACTGCTGGCCACAGGCCAGAGGCCCCTCTCAGAATGAAAGAGTTTGGGGTATAATTCTCATGCGTTATTGGGAACTTTACACCTCTTTGAATAGCTTAATTGAAAAGGTCATGTTCGAGTCTAGACTACGTTTTTGAAGGGTCATTAGATAAAACTACTAAGCTACTATATTTTGTAATATTGAACACTATTAAAGATAAAAAATCTTATGTTTTCAGGCTGAAAGGACGGCGCGGATAAGTAGAAGACCGCCATTAACTGCGTCAACAGAAGAAAGACCTGCCACAGTAGAGGATGCATCGACCCCTAGAACAAGGGGATCAAGGAGAAGAGAAGAGCCCGTACGGCATGTGGCACGGTCCAGGACGAGAACCAGGCCTGCAGAAGTAGATACCAATGAACCTGAAGCTAAATCAGCGAATGGGAACAACGAACGATTCGATTCACGAAGGTCGTACAGTCGAACCCGTAACAGGACTGTGGCTGATCTAGATAGCCCTAAAGCTAATGTGATAAGAAGCAGGACGCGGTTCAGCAGACCAGCACCAACACCGTCCACGATAACAACTCAAGTACCAGAGGTCAGTTCTCCGATAATTGATGAAAGAAAAATTGAAGTCATCAACTCAACATTAGATGAAATCTCAAAAATGGTTTTCAAAGAAGAATCGGGTGCACCAGTTCCTAAAGCTCCCGCAGAATTTCCACGCAGAAACTCCGCTGCAAGAAAACGTGGACGCGTTACTGCAAGAGCAAACGAAAGATCAGATCTCGCTAGCTCAGGAACAACTAATTCCATTTCTATTTCTGAAAAAGGTCCAACAACAGATAAAATGATAGATTTAAGAAATTCTCGAAAACTAAGGTACAAACAGCGTTTATCTGAAACTGATACAAATTTAACGGGTCTTGGGATCACATCTTCCAACCAAGTCATACAATCTAGTCAAAAAGGAAGCTCTCCTAGTCAAGAGACTCTTCCATCTGCTCCATCTGCGGCCATCGTGGAAAATCTCCAACAAAGTACTGAATCTAATCTATTGAAAACTACAACTTTGAAAGTTATGAGGATAGTTAGACGTCCCGTACAGAGAGGAAAGGGAAATTTTAAACCATCTCCATCTGAAATTCTTCCAAAAAAACGCTCGGACGAAGTAAGCGAAGATGATAACTATCCTGAACCTTTCAAAGCCTTATTGCAAGCTAAAAATGCTTCGGTATGTATACAAAGAGAACTGTTCACTTAGTGAACAATTACTACAAAATTAGTAATCTGATTGAACATCAAAATCTTACTTTTCAGACACAAGCTAGCTCTCCAGCCAGTGAGAGTTTGTCAGTGAAAGCATCCCAAAAAGTTTACAAAACTTACACACCAACACAACAGTCAACATTTACTAGCCCTGGTAGAAACAAGTACACGCGGGTAATACACAGATACTTAACAGTCATAACCATAATCCTTTACCAATTAATAGTAAACCTATAATTATAAAATGTTAGTGATCAAATTAATAGCTCGATTTTATTAATTAGTATTGTCTTGGTATTTTACAGCTGCGCTCAAAATTAAACGCAGATGAAGAATCAAAGAAAGAAGACAAACCTGAGGAGAGTACAGCAGCTCCGAGGGTATCTTCCACTAGGCAACCAGAGCACAAGTACCGGTCATCATATACAACAAGAAACCGAAAATTTAGTACACAATCTACGTCCACAACAGCTGCTAATACAATTGATCAGAACACTGAGAAACCAGTTCACAAATTTAATAGAAAACTAAAGTTGACTACAGAATCCCCTGTAAATGAACCTAAAGTAAACATTAAACGTATGGAAACTAATAATTTGTTGAAAAGGACTTTGAACAGAACTCCTTATTCGAGAAGAAATGTAAGTAAAAGTGACGTAGCGCCTCCAACTAATGACAGTAATCTCAACATCGGAAGTGCGCTTGAAAGTATTGCTAAACATAAAGCTTCATTGCCTAGAACATCATATTACTCTCGGCAAAGAAATAGTAAAATAAGTGCACCTTCAACTGAGGAACCTTTCAAAGAAAGCAATAGTGTCGCTGACTCGGCAGATAGAAAAAATGAAGACAACGCAGATATGCCTTTAATATTTACATTATTGAAACCTACTGATACTCCACAAAATGATACCGTAGAAAATGAAAATCAAACAGATAAAGCGCTTAACACGTTTGTCATAGCTGTTACTAGTAAAGAGTCTCAAGAAACTAGTACTGAAAATGAAATGACGTCTAATGCAGTCGACGACAGCGGAGCAAAACCTATTGTTGACATTTACCCTACACCTAAATATCACGCTACTTACACCGTGCCTCAATCAACAATTGGGGAAGAAAGGAAAATTGAAAATCCGGTTTCTACGTTACCAATAAATAATATACAAACTAGAAAGTTTGGAAGAGCAAAAACAAATCTTAGAAGTCAGAGCAATGAAGTTCCAAATGATTTGCCAACGAGAGACAGAGGTTCCGGAAAATTTACTGATGCTTACTCAAAACCTACAGAAGCTTCTACTAACGGGGCAAGTATAAATCAGGCTATTGACTAGTTAGTATTCAGATCCATGCAGAATAGTGAGAATTATAATCATGAATCATATTTTACAGATAATTCCAGATATGGAAAAAAATACAAACAAACATAGATTTAGCTCTAAATATCGAGCTGCATATTTAGAAAAACCAATTTACAGAGCAACTGTACCAACAGTAACGCCATCAACTGTAAGTAATACCTTTAATACTTATACGGGTTTAGACCTGACACAATTTAAAAACAAAATATACAAAACATCCCGTGACTTATTAAATTTACAAACCATTACAAAGCCCCTTTATGAAATTGGCAACACAGTATATACAAAATTTACTATAATTTCTCATACATCTCATTTCATGTAGATATATTTCATTTGCTTTCATCAAAATTTACTTCAACTAATTTTTTTACTCATTCATGTCAACACAAAACGTTTCAAAGAAAAAAGTCTGCAGGATTAGATATTTAAATTTTATTAAAAATTATCACGTAATATCTGCATCTGATTACAATGACATTAAAAAAAGGATTTAAAAAAATGCAACAAGCCGTTAAGACTTTTTCCTTTCACATTTCATTTGACATACTTAAAGGATTTATTAGTTCCTTACCTTTAAATAGGAAGTAATTCACTATTTTTTTGGAAATGTAATCAGATCTAACAAATAATAAGATACATTTGATCGCTAAAGGCTTGGCTGAAGTTCTTCGTCACTGATCGGCTGTTGACTAAGTATTTCGAGGAGCCAAATTGGGACGAGGAGGACTATAGCGAGCTAACGACACCCACGTCAAGACTGAACACCATGCCACTCATACACGAATCATCCGTACTGGTTAATGGATTCATTTAATTAACAATAACAATCACAAAGCTTTCTCGTAACCCTATCATAAAATCGTTTTTACTCATTCGTTGTAAATTTGGAGCTTGTTTTAAAGAGATGTACAGTTATTTATTCGTTGCATTTAAAGTGGTATGTATATTTTTTGTTAAGTTATTGTTGTTTTCTAAGCATCTCTTTGAAACGTATAATTTTAAATATCAAAGTTTTTGCGTTAAGCTAAAGTTTATTTATAACTAATTTAATGTATACGGTTAATTAATTTATGTTAGTAACGCAATAACTTGACCAAGTTCATGTAGTTTAAGTAGTAAAACACTAACGTGTAGTTAAATGTAAATTAAAAATATTAAGACTGTTCAATTTGTTTTAATCAGTAATGTAGTAATGTTTTCATTTCAATTATTTCATTTATTACTTCTTCTCTAAATCCGAAAGTAATAAAGAGGCTTTGGTCTTTGCACGTCCTTTTTCAAAGGGTTCCTATCTTTAATGACTTTTTTGTAGTTAGATTCTACAGTCTACTGTCTATTTTATATTTATGTGGGTGAGAACACTTCTTATTTCAGATAGAGGGAGAAGACTTTCAAATAGGGCCAGACATGAATGCTATATCGTTTACTCAGACACGAAGTCCGGCTGAATTATTAAAATTGTCAGAGAGTCTGGTCAAACCATCACACGTCATGAAAGTTGAGGCATCACAACACTCGCAGTCAGTTACTGTATCAATATTTGATGCTTTAGCTGAAATTCTTACTTCCACACCTAGAAACAGATTATCATCAACAACAGAAGTAAACAAAAAACAAAACATTAATACTGATCTAATACAAGCACTCAACGGCGTGAGTAACAACATTAATGTAAATAGCAGAGTTTTGCCAAGCCAAGACACGTTGTCGTTGAATGTTAATTTAAACACAAATACTAATGTACAAAACACTGATCTGACACCAAATGTGAATAACCCGTTGGTTGCGGCTGGCGCTCCGCCGACGCTGACGACGCCTCAGGCATCACCCACACCCCCTCCTACTACTCCCGTCTCTGCAAGGAGACCTTTTGCCTTTAAAGTCTTGTATTCAGAGCCAACAGACAAACTTACGACTGCACCCGAACCCACATCAAACCAGCCAACGACTGACAACCCAACAATGGTATATAACACTGTTTCTGATCTTTTGTTGTCCAATAACAATGTAGTGTCATCTGAACTAACCAGCATGTTGTCAAGTAATATTAACAATATACTACGGAATATGGACAATAGGACTAAATCTAGGTTGTCTGCAGACATGGCTAAAATATTAAAATCTGTGATCCCTAGAGCTATTGACGGTTTAGATGATAATGCCGATTCCATACCAAATACCACACCATATAGCTTGGATGAGATTAAAGACACAGAAAATGTAAACTTTGATGTAAATTTCAACACAAATAACTCTGTGTCTTTAAATCTCTCTCAAGATAAGTTCCTTGCTAGCAATGTAAATATCACACTGGGTGCTGTAAATGCAACAGTTGCACAGTCTGATTCCCCAACACCCGTAAATATTTCAAGTTTGTCACAAGAAAGTCAAACGACATTAGCTAATTTGGATAAAATGAATTTGTCAACTGAAGCAACAATTTTACAGTCTACTAATGCCAAATTAGCTACGTCGTTTGATACTATTGATAACGATAGCATTGTTGTAGATAGCGATATTAACAATGGAATCATACCCAATAACCCAATTGTTCCAATCCCATTTTTCACAAACTCCCAAATAAATGATTTTGTTGACACGGATACAGGTAACGCAAACAACATGTCCGACTTGAAAATTCAACCTATAACTTTTAGTACAGTACCCGCGACAACATCTCGAATTGACGATGATTCCAACATTCAGGAAATCAATGACGTTACACCTCTTCAACTATGGATATTGTCGAAAAAAGCTAAGGTTTTAAAAATGATCGAAGACTTATTACGTGAGCACAATGATGAACTGGCTAATGCGACTGCACTGACTCAGATGTTTGGACAAACAAATAACTCTCCAATATCGGCACGACTGACTGAAATTATGAGTACTATGAACACGACGACTGGTACTACTGACACAACGAACGATTCTATTCTATCAACTACACCTTTTCTTCCTTCACCTTTTTCTGATCCATCCTCAAACAATTCTTCTGATATCCTCAATACAAGTGGTACGTCGTCAGAAGTATCTGTTACTAGTACTGAATCGCTCCCAACAGTATCAACTCGTTTGACCGAGATAAGTACGAGTACATTTTCTACATCAAGCAATGCAGAGAGTGCTACGGACCCATTATCAACAACAGAAGCAGCTGTTGAATTGTCTAATAGGTCATTAGACGAGTCTACAGAGCCAACAACTGCTGGAGTGACAAGTACTCAAAGCACTGAAACAGTAACAACTACAGATATTGCAACCACAACACAAGCAGACGAAGAAGTATCTACTCAAAATAACATGGAAACGACCACTGAGGTAGACCTAGAAACAACAACAGCTACTAATGAACAGACAAACAATGCTTCAGCATCTGGTAATCAATCTAACATAAATAATCAATCAACAATTCCGAAAAAAGATTATGTTATATTCGGCATACTGCCTAACAATACGGTGGTACGTAAAAATCCTAACGACGACATACTGGAATCATTAACTGAGGCAAGCCCTTACATCGTTTATGGCGTGCTACCCAATAACACAGTAATACGCAAATTCCCGAATGGAACCAGAGTGCCACGAATCATGCAAAAAATTGACATACTACCAATCAGCCCATGGAGTTTGAGGAATCCATACAGCCCCATCCATAATAATCCGGCCATAGTCAGACCACAGTCTAACCCCATCCGTGTATCCATTAATGTAGAGACATCCACATCCAATAACGAAACGGATCGTTTAACTACCACCGACACTGTAAATAACCTACAAAATATGGTATCGACTTCATGTTATTTAGCTTGAAGCGCTTGGTGCTTTCTTTCACTTCGCATATTAGATGGACCGCGCATGCGGGAGCCTGCGGAACTATAGTAAGCTATGCATGCATCGCACACTAACTGCTTCTTACGAGTTAAATCTTAACATAATTTTCGTAATTGCAGATATCGTCATCGGCACTTAACTTAAAAGATAGCAGTAGCGGTGTAACTGTGGCAAATAAGCCGCCTGCTGAGCAAAGCACAGCCTCGCATGTTTTAAGTTTACGCACAACTACAATGCTACCCTCTGTCGATGAGATACTGCTTAATAGTTTATCTTCAGCTGCTAAAGAGGAGATGGTTATATCGTCCAGGACGAGCTCAACTCGTCAGCCAACAATATTAACACTGGATATTGATCCGGAGGTATAATACAAAATTTGTATCGCGAAATATATCACTAAATTCACAACACTAATTTATTTAAAGTAAATCACTCTGAAACTATAGAAATTGAATCCGTCAGTTTCAGTCACTAGGCACTGAGTAACCTCATAAAATCAACCATATTTCTAAACATACGTTTTCATTTTATGCATGCGTCAAATGGTGTAAGAGGATAAAAGTTACAAAAAATTATAAAATAAAGTTGGTGGTTGGTTTATTAGTAGATTAGTAGTATATTGCTACGCTATTTGGAAATAGTTAGTTTGAGTTTATTTTTAGCATTAATTTTAATATTTTTTAAACGATTACAGACAAAGCAAATTCGCACTGAAAAACCTGGTGAAGGAAACGACAACGCAGTTTTCAAATTTATACCAATTGACGAAGTGACTGTTCGATCTCAAAACTCGAATGTATTAAAATTAGCTTCCAGCAAATCACCTACAACAACTGAAGCAAGTCAAACTATAGGTGTAACGGAACCAATTACCGAATCTAATACACAAACACCACAAATTCCAACATTGATACCGACTGATGATGATCCGACAACCACTGTTCAAGCACCTGCAGGAACAACCATAGATACCAGCTCAGAATCCATAACAATGACAAGCATGCTGACAACAGCCTCTACTGAAGCTATTTCTACTCCAGTAACTGTCACTGAAACGCCGACCACCTTGGTAACTACTACTATGGCTCCGACTACTACAACTCCAACAACAACTACTATAACTCCAACAACAACAACTACAACTCCACTTCCAGTGACAACTACTACCGAAGCAACAACATCTACTACGCCAGCTGCAACGACTACTGTAACTACTACTACAGAAGCAGCAACAACCACTACCACTACGACTACAGCAGCACCAACAAGTATAGCTGAAACTGAAACCATACCGACCTCAACAGTTGCCGCTACTGCTACCGTTGCAATAACTAAAGAAGAGGCTAAGAGATATCAAGACGATGCTGCTTTACTACAAGCATTCTTAAATGGGACAGAACGTATACCTAAGAAATTAAATTCTAACAGTTTAGATCAAAGCACTGGAACTCCTTCAATTAATACAAAGACCACTCTTGCAATGACAACAGTACAAAATGATGAAGACAAATTCTTGCAAGAGCTCCTGTCTATTGCTGGAAAAAATCCTCATGCTTTGACAATACCAAACATTGGAGGCAACATAAAATTAAATAACAGAGTTCAGACTACAACCGTTCGTTCAATAGAAGATGATATAAGGCAGTTTGAGGAAGACACTAAATTATTAAAAGCATTACTACAAGCCACGGGTCAAAATCCAGCCAATTTTAACATACCATCTTTAGACATTAAAACAACAACAGTGCCATCTACAACAGAAACTGCTACAACACCCAAACCACAGACAACAACACCATCCGTACAACCAGATGCAAAACAATTGCAACTCCAAGAGAATGCTAAACTTTTACAAGTGTTACTTCAGGCTACCGGTCAAAGCAACTCAAACCTTCCCATTCCTGTTATATCAGGAATAACATCAAACGTAAGAATAGCATCTAACCCTTACACTACATCGCTTGGGTCAAATCCAACTACTCCAATAAACGTACGGCCTGTATACACGACATTAAACACATCGCCCGTGCCTATACCAACAACGATTTCAACTAGTACTATCACTGTGCCTACTACGTTTCAGACCCGCAATACTGAGTCTACGACGATTAGGATATCTACTACATTCCCGCCTTTTAATCAGAGAAGAAGGCAATCAACCACAACAGCTGTACCCTCAGAGTCCACAACTGTACTAACTGCGCGAAGGGTGCCAGCATCTCAATTCACAGTTACAACCGAGATTCCTACGTCATCAACGTTCTCTGTTGAGGAGGACTTGGCTTTCCTGAACAACTTGGTACAAATTTTCTATAAATTTTACAGAATTTTAAGCTATTAGGTCTCTACACGTTACACGATACACATTCTATGTATCGAAAAATATGAGATAATGCCCACTAGCATGCTTCATAACCAACCGTCGCCGTCGCGTGTCATGTATGCATTTGACATTTCGTTTGACACTCTGTCTGACACGTTCCTATTACGGCGATGACATGATACGGTGTAATGTGTAGAGACCATAATAGTATAAAAATGGTTATAAGTGACAATTTATCAATATACTTATTTCCTAATCAGATATGTAGTTGAACAGATGAAAAACTTATCAATAATATTCAGTTTAAATGTTTTAATGATCTTCATTTTCGATTCCAGAAATCGGTTCTCAATACTAATACAAATACTGCGGATCCTGAAGCAGCACTGGCAAACCGAATCATAGCTCTTGCAGTAGAGAAAAGTTTGAGTGAAATAAAATCGGGAAAATCTACTGAACGTACCGGAAAAAATATTATTCCCACGACCACTCCTAGAACAACAACAACAACGACGACGACGACGACAACGACAACACCTCGTCCAACAACAAATGTTCCAAGTACACCTTCAATTGAAGATGATATAAGACAATTTCAAGAAGATACTAAGCTACTACAGGCTTTATTAAAAGCCACAGGGCAAGATCCATCTAAGTTAAATTTACCAACTCTTCCAAACGTGAACTCTAACGTGAGTCCTAAACTACCACCAAACGTTAACAACGACTTAAATCTTCTATCAAACCTTCTCGCTTCACCTTCACCGCTTAATGAGCCTTTTGACTCTCTAACGCAAAGACCGAAAGTTACAACTACAAGGCCATTTGGTGCAAAGATTGCGGTTAAAGATGATCTGAAAAATACGCAAGACGATGAAAAGTTATTACAGACTTTGATACAGTTACAGGGCGCGCAAGAAACGACGACTTTAAGGAGTAAAATTGCTATAACTGGTAATCTCAATCATATTACAATATTTTCTTCGAAATGAAAACAATTTTGCAGATTTCAAAGTTCATATTTTGAAATTTCAGGGCAATCATCAGACGAAGCATTAAAAAAGCTGATTCAGCAGGCAAAGCCGACAGGTATGGTGCAAGAAGCAACAAAAATGCCGATTGCCATCAGCACGGAGTATGGAAAGAGCAACGACGCGTTGCTGGCTGCTCTGCTAAAGGAACAAGGCTTTGGACCTACCACCGCCAGTTCTCTGGATGAGCAACTCCGCCTCGCCGTTAGTCCCAAGTTTTCTTCTATTTTCTTATTTGATTACTTCTTTCAAAGGAATAAGTGAACACTAATTTCTTTTAAAGAAGCTCATGTCACATCTAAACCTATCATCAAAACGCTTCTCGTTCATCAGACTTATTTTCGTCTCTGGCTTCATACACTATTTAATATACATTCTAATATTTCTCTCTGGATTTCGCATGTTCTTTATCTATCTAGGATAACTTGCTAACTATAACCTCGTAGGCATTGCTCAATCAAGTGGTAGTGACGCCGAAAGCTAGACGAACGACGACGCCGCCACCGCCGCCTGCACCGAGAAGACCTATCTTGGACGGCCTAGCGTGGCTCTGGCAGACGTGGAGGGAAACGGGGTCAGGAACAGGAGCCAAAAGACCTAATAGAAGACCTGATCCCGCTCCTACGGCTTCGGTCTCTGCTTCCCAAGCAACGAGCAATAGAGTCAACTGGTTTGGCTCGGGCCCATTTGTAGGGAATGCAGACACACAGCCGACCTCAAACAGAGTGGGTTTCGCATCTATTTTACTAAAGTTGTGTGATTGGGGGTGAAGGCAGCAGACTAGATTAAATACGAATTAGGTAATGGACTTGAATAGTATAGTAAAAATCAAAATTGCTTATTAAATTATGATCAGTTATTTTTGATTCTGTTCCTATTTAATCTAAGTCTATAAAAACTATGTACAGCACTATGGGAGTTGTTGGTGAATAATTGTAAATAGAAAAATACTCGGAATTGTTACATATGGTTAAGGCAAGTAGTAGACGTCCTTTCCCCATTGTAACATCCCCTTTAGTTTTAAATTGTATTTTGTGTATAGAAAAATTGTTTTATTTTTAATTTATTGTTGATAGCTTCATTGGTTTGGATTTTGAGCAGATTACATTGAGAGTTTCTAATAAAAAAATATAATTACATTATGGTGTTACTCAATACACGTCTGCACGTGGTGTGTCTGGAAAACATTGGAGATATTATAACCAAGGTAAAGGCTAGATTTTACTTTGCACAATATGTACATTCTGCATTCAATCTTCTGTACCATTAACCAGAATTTTGTTTTTAATATCATTTCATGTCACAATCACACATATTCTCGTTCATCACTTATTAAGTATAACATCACAAGTTCTGCATAGAAATTATTACCAAAATATTAGGTATATTTCTAAGCAACAATTCCTTATATTTTATCAAAGTAACATCTAGTCGATAATGTGTTAATGCCAACCTTATCCAGTAGATTTGATTAACCAAATTAAAGAAGCATATGGTTAGTTTCTTCAATGCTGACTTTTGCGGTTATCCATTCTTTTATTTTTGTGTCACAACGAACGGTTTAATACAATACGTAGAAGAAAAAACTTAACTTTTAAAAGAATCTTTTCATATGACTAGTGAAAACTGTAATTGCACTACAATAGAAATGTTCGTAAAAATCGTCATTGATCGTAGTACTTATAACTCTAAGGGTGTGCTACCATAGAAGAGGAACGGAAAAGTACAGAACTCACCAATCACATAACATGTTCGTGTAATCGAAACGAGATGTTCGGTAACGACCAATATAATACAATGCAATGACTCTTTCACCGCAATATAGCAAGCAATACAGAAACATATAGGTAGAGAAAAAATAATAAGGTAAGCAATAGGCGGCTATCGCTTCAGAATGATCTCTTCCACACAACCTTTATAATAGAAATAAATACGAAATAAATTTTAGCAGATGGTGCAATTAAAAAACTACATAAAACGAACTATACATACAATACACATTTACATCAAATATATTTAAATAGATACATACAAATTTAATATAAACTAGCTTTAACAGTCATACATATGATGACGGATAGTGCTGCCTTTGGATTTAAAGATATAAAAGGATTTTGTCTGCCTTAAGTGTATCGGTATGGAGATACACAATACCACCACAAGGTTTGAAAGCGAGATGGAGAAGAGGATAATCTTGATTGTTCAAATCAGCAGGGCTACTACGAAAATCGAACTGGAGCTTATACTATTTAAAACGAGAGAGAGAGGGCCAGTACGATACGAACTTCGATTTTCGAATTTCGGAGTAGACCCTCTGAGGCCATATTGTCTAACGCGCTGATGTTCGAGATCGCATTCACCATCTCTTTCTAATTTCGTAAAGACGAGGCCTAAAGCCATAAGTGCCTCGTGACCAAAAGAAGTGGTGAATAATACGATTGTGATTCTTTATAATTCTATTAGACAACAAGGCCAGGTCCAGAAGGCCTACTCCGAAGTTCGAAAATCAAAGTTCGTATCGTACCGTCCCTCTCGCTCTCGTATTAAATAGTATACGTCAGAAGGACCAAACGACACGAACTTCGATTTTCGAATTTCGTAGTAGCCCTGCAGTATCACATTACAAGGGGAGCGGGACGCGACGTTGATTACAACTGATGTGATTGGTGGGTTCGGCTCGTCTAAGCTCTGCTTCACTCCACTCAGCTTCTAAGGAAGCACTCCCATATGCCATATGTAAATATACCTTGGAATCCGTAGATCCAATACCAATCCACAACCTACTAAATGTTGTGTTGTAAAATAATATAACAGTGAAGTGAATGCAGCTAAAGTGTTTCATATAAGGAGTGTCGTCTACTATTTGTAATTATTATGTTTCTATTTATTATATATTCAGTAATGACATTATATTATTAAAAAAATATAGAGGTAATTTGGGAAAAAACGACGATAGTAGGATTCCCCACTGTTTTGGAGTTGGTAAAGAAGGGTAAAGAGTCTACAATTGGATGTTCAGAAAAGTACCTACTCACATTTTAGAGGGGATATGAATAGATGCTTGACCAACAGCAGGCACTGAAATTGGTAAATGAGACTTATATGTATCAAATTGATTGAATTTAATTTTAATGGGCAATTATGCAGTTACTATTTGATTTACTACATACAGTACAAAAGTTAAAATGATTATAAATTTGCTTTATTTCATTCCATTTCTGTTGATAGCCTCAATATTATTTTTATACCTGATACAACTTTGTGTAGTTATAACATGTATACATTATTGTACTTAATAAAATAGTGATAGTATGACGGCACTCCAATTTAGTGGTGAGTAAAAACAACTGATACAACTATCTAGTCTTAACCTGACCAACTGATTCTCTAACTGTCTTAGCTTGCAATCTAATTCTGTTATCCTATTAATACTACCAAATGTAATCTATATCTTGTAATGTATCAACACGTTGTACAATAAGCTAGTTAATACTGATTTATTCTAATTTTTGTAAATAACGTCACCACTTTATGGAAATGTACAAACTTTATTGTAATTATTACCCAATTTCACTTTATTCTTACTGTCACTATATTTAACACGCTAACTCCACTTCTGCATATTGCATGCAGTCATTAGCACTGGCACTAACTTTAAACTACCCTCTGAATGTATTATGATATATTTTTCGTTTCCTGTTTTTAATTACAATTTCATATTTAGCTTTCAAATTGAGGGCGAGTTGCTTAAAATCATTAGTAAATATTGAAAAATATAAATAATTATCGCTCCGCTATCAAAAGTGCAAGACAGTTACGCCTGTATGGCACATTATGTTGAAAGCTTTAGCGAAGACACAACCGTTTCCTAACAAACCGAATGACGACTAGTAGAAAGTATTAGTTGTTGTATCTTCGCAAAGTGACACACAAGTCTATAAACTAATATTCTATTGACGACTTTTTTTTTAAACTTGATAAAGCAACAAGCCCGAACTTATTTCTACACTTGGCTTCTGCTCCTTCGACATGTACATCAAATAATTCATCTGACATCTGATCATGAATAGATACCTCTGGAGCCTCCCAGGGCAGTGACCTCGGAACAAACACCAGGTCGTGGCCAACTTGTGTCAGCTGCAATTAACGTCACCAGAGCATTTTCACAGTTTCTTGGAGCTGCAATACAGGTAAAAATATCATAAAGGTTAAATCTTTATTAGGCATAATCCATTGGCTGTTATTACAAGGCATCAAAATGCCATTGCTCTTTTACACAACTGATGATGATGCTAATAGTAATTCTAATTGCAGGTTAAAGAGTTAATCTTGTTTTTAACTCAATGTGTTTTAGTATAATTTAGGACAGTTCGTTGTGTACGTTGACGACGTTTTGTAAGTTTAAAATCTTCATAATAACTGATCAATCATGTCACTTCATCCAACATTGACATGACATTTTCAGTAACATTATCAACATTGGCTTATCAAGTGTTCAAATTTAACCTTACATTAACTCTAATAACTCTTTCTAAATGTAATTTATTTCTGAGCTGTTCAATGTTTCATAATTACACGTGTTTAACAATTTTTCTTTAATATTCTTTCATCTATGGTATTAACGCTGAAATATAATTTAATTTGAATCTTTAGTAGGTACCCCCACAAACTAGACTTTTTTTGACTAGATTGTAACGTTTCAAACCCTTAGAAATTATAATTTTGTTGAAATTCGAAAATAAAGTCTTAAAATCAAATAGTTTTGATGACCCTTTTTATAAACTTCACAATTTTGTGTGTCTCTGAAATGAATAATAATAATAATAATAAAAATCATTTATTCAAAATAAGGTTGTACAAACACTAGAGGACAAAGATGTAACTATTAAAATGGTTTCAACTGTAAATTCCAGGGAGCTGCCCAAACCGTCCAGAACGTGATACGAGCGGGCCAACGAGCAGCTACTGACGTCTACACGAACGGATCCGGAGCTTCCGGCTAGTCTACCTTTACGAAGTCACTGGCATAAACCATACAGACGTTAATTGTTAACTACTTACCTTCATATACTGATGTGCCAAAGGAAACTTTCCAAAATTGCGGAATTTTTCATATAGGAAAATTTCCGAAACTTCTCACAATTTTGTATGGGGATTGAAACTTTCCGTTTCTTAAATTTAAATTTCCTGTATTTCATGTGAAAATTTCCAGAAATTTCCGAGAACTTTTCCAACTTTTTGGAAACTTTCCGCAACTTGCACATCTGTACCTTCATATATGCTTGTTAAGTTTATGTTATTTCGTTCGTCTTCATTTGACAATTTTAAATTAGTCTTTGATAAGCACAGCCAAAATATGTGAGGTACAGCTGCTGCTAGCTATGACACTTACATAAAAATGCAATTCTATTTTTATTTTATTTTAGTTTTCCTGAAAATTTCGATAGTGCAAAGCGACTATAATGTTACGGAGTTAGCAATATATACTTACCATATCACGGAGAGTAATCAATACAATTTTTAACTTTGAATCAATATACAATAAGTCGATTGCAACTTAGTCTCTCAATGATCCTCTTTCATCTTGGAAAAGGTTAGTAAATGAGTTATTTGGCGACGAAATCTTGTGCTGTGTGATGTGTGGCATTTGGATGCACCACAGGGTGATACGTAGATCTACTAACAGATAGTTAGATGTGAGTGAAGACCAAAAAGTTGCACACTTTAACGCAGGTAGTTAAAATTACAAAATTACAAATCCGTACAAATGTATCATTAATTTTCGTGTCAGGATGGAAAAAGTTACTAGTAACTACAACTGTAAAGTGTGCAACTTTTTGGTCTTCACCCATATGTGCTGTGGGATACACTTTGGCAGTATTGTTTCTCTCGTGGTGTCACATAGATTTAAAATAATGTCCCTGTCATGGTTTATGTCAGTTTTAAGAACTAAATTAGACTCGAAACTTTTTCGAAAGTGTCACAGTATGCACTATGTGTCGAGTGCTCAAATGTAAATAAATAGGTGATAGTTTAGTGAACAAATTCAATTTGAGCTTCGGTTATTTTATATTTTTTATTTATCTTATTCGTGTTCCTAAATGAACTTACTAAAATATTTACTGTTTTCTTAATTTACCTTTTGGTTATTTACGTATATATTATTAGAATTTAGGCCATGAATGTGATGTTAGCACTACTTTAGTCGTATTATTTAATTAGTTTTTTAATGTAAATAATGTAAAATTATATTTCGCCTTGCGTTTTACTTAAATCGTCAACAATGCGCGCTTTCTTAAGCCTTTTTAGCCAAGTTTGTGTCTGAACGTTGTATAATTAATGCTCAGGGTTCGTAAAATGCGAGCAAAATTCATCTAAGTGCTAGGGTTGTCATAATCTATCATCATCCCAGCCTATTAACGTCCCACTGTTGGGCACAGGCCTCCTCTCAGAATGAGAGGGCTTGGGCCGTAGTTCCCACGCGGGCCCAGTGCGGATTAGAAACTTCACACATACCATTGAGTTAATTCACAGGTGTGTGCAGGTTTCCTTACGATGTTTTCCTTCACCGTGAAGTTCGTGGTAAATTTCAAATGTAATTGAGCACATGAATTTCGAAAAACTTAGGTACGGGCCGGAGTTTGAACCCACGGACCTCCGCTTAAGAGGCGATAGGTCAAACCACTATGTCACCACGGCTTCATAATTATCATAATTGTCATGCGTTATTTCAATCGTTTTTTCTCACATTTTACTAACCCTGATAATGATAATTGGTAAATAATTTAAGATACTTTAATGAAAATACCAGGCAAGTCCACGTCTTCTCAGATACAATTACAAATTGCAAGCAAACATGTAATTGTTAGCTCCATAAATCTTCAAAACAGGAGACGATTGCAGCTCTTAATTATTCAAGACTGGACTTGGAATCTTAGTATCCATATAAACATCATTGATCTTGAAATACAAGGTTTTATTTTAATATAGTTATAAGCCTTAAATCATGTGCCATTCTCGCACGTGCTTCATGTACTCGCTTCCTTCTTTACTTTTATTTATTTATTTTAATTGGTATAGAATTTTGCCATGAATTGGCTTTACATGTATTTAGAAGATACCTATAAAGCATTTGTACAGATGTTAATTTGGATTAATAGCCAAGCGTTTTTATTTTATGATAACATGCAGTAGTAAATATGTAGTAAAACTACATTATGACAATTGAAACGTATATCTGACAGTGATCGCTTATCGTGAAATTTATCAAAATTGTAAATATTATAAATGTAAAATTCCAAAAAGAGATTTGTACAAATTAGCTGTCAATTTCGAAAAGCGTGGATAAACGCTACTCATATAAATAGATAAATTAATCGGTTAGAAATTATTTCTTCAGTAGCTTAACGAAAAGTAATAAAATATAATATATAGCTTTCCACTGCCTTATTTTAATTAGATATAAAATTTGGATAGGGTTTAAAATAAGAACATAACATTTCAATGAAATTAAGTCTGTTTAAAAAGTCGTGATTTTTTAAAAGCGAAAAAACTTTAATTAGATTTATCTGTTGTATACTTTGCAAAAATTTGTATACAATCTTATTTTGTTATTTTGGTGTGAATTTGTATTTATAAAATAAGTTGTCGAAACGACTGAGCAAACTCGATTCGATCTGCGGATAGGTTTGAATCTGTAGCAGTTTAATATTTTTGTATACTTTTGTATATCGTCCGAGACCGAGAAGTAGAGAAAATAAATTAATTTATAAAACATGACTAGACGTTTTATTAATAAGTCAACATTAAAGAGTGTAACAAAAGGAGGCACTACGGTGATGTCGCCAAATATGCCATATCTAACGATTTGAATACAAGGTGTGAATAGTAACATTCATTTATTCACAACACAAGAACAACAATATGATAGGAAACAAAATAAAAACTACATCATCATCATCATCATCCCAGCCTATATACGTCCCACTGCTGGGCACAGGCCTCCTCTCAGAACAAGAGGGCTTGGGCCATAGTTCCCACACGGGCCCAGTGCGGATTGGGAACTTTACACGCACCATTGAATTGCTTCGCAGGTTTGTGCAGGTTTCCTCACGATGTTGTCCTTCACCGCAAAGCTCGTGGTAAATTTCAAATGTAATTCCGCACATGAATTTCGAAAAACTCAGAGGTACGAGCCGGGGTTTGAACCCACGACCCTCTGGTTGAGAGGCGATAGGTCAAACCACTGGGCCACCACATAAATATTCCTAACTTTAAAAGAAAACACCATCTAAGAGGCCCTCCTGCGGCATAGACCCCACCACACTGGTGGCATTACCTCTCTGTACAGTCAGAGAACTTCTCTATCAGCCGGGACGACAAGACCCTGAAGGCCGACACATCATATTAACATCTTTTATATCGACATGTATGAGAGCTAACACACTTGGTAACGGTTGGGCTACGTCCAAAGAAAACGATAATAAATAAAACTATTTAAGTATATATATATATATATATATATATATATTTTTTTTAATTATTTATTTATATATTGCATACATGTAACATACGCTCCTAAAAGTTAACATGAACCCTGGTAGGGTATAGCATTTGTTGTTATACTCTTAATTATTATTATCTATTTACTATTTTAAAATCTTTTCTTTTACAACATCTAATTTGTGTACTTATATTAATTAATGAATACTACAATAACTTAATAAAGGAACATCAAACATAGCAGGCGGAAGCGAATTACCAAACTTATTAGTTGATTATTATCAGTAAAATTTGATAGATATATTGATATATTCAGAGATTACATTTGAAATTTACCACGAGCTTTGCGGTGAAGGAAAACATCGTGGGGAAACCTGCACAAACCTGCGAAGCAATTCAATGGTGTGTGTGAAGTTCCCAATACGCACTGGGCCCGCGTGGGAACTATGGCCGAAGCCCTCTTGTTCTGAGAGGAGGCCTGTGCCCAGCAGTGGGACGTAAATAGGCTGGGATGATGATGATGATGATTCAGAGATCAATGTCGCTTGAGTCATTCGAGATACTGTAAAAGAAGCCAATCATCCTTATGGTCCTATATTTCCAATAAGTGCTTGGGGCGTAGTTTCCACGTAAACCCAATGCGGATTAGAAACTTAACACACACGCATTGTGCAGGTTTTCTCACGATGTTTTCCTAAACCGTAAAGCTTGGATATAAACCTACGATCGTCTGCTTGAGAGGCCATAGATCAAATCAGAAGTGCACCACGGCTGTTAAAATAGATTTGATATGTTAGTTTATTGTACCTATTTTAAAACGCCTTTATATACTGCAATTGAATAGATCAGATTCAAACTTGCTCGAATCTTGCAACAGGCGTTAAGTCTCTGAATCATTATTTTTCTAAACTGGACGTAGTTTCACAAAAAGGATCCAACCCTCAACAAACCCTCAAACCAATTTATTTCCACACCTGTACAAAAATTTTCCAATCTGCACGAAGGCCGCGTGGGAACTACAGTCCAATTCCTCTTATTTTAAGAGGCTGGGGTGATGGCAAAAAGCTTAAGAAAGATTACAAAATTAGCAAGTTGTGTATGTGTGACAGAGCATGGAGAAAGAAAAAAGGAACGTAGCTATCAAAGTCATGAAATGGTCCCAAATCAGCATGATTCTGCCCTTTCGACGACGCTGGTCTTCCGTTGGGACCATCAGAACTTGATACATTTAATAGATAAAAAAACGGCCAAGAGCGTGTCGGACACGCTCGAAATAGGGTTCCGTAGCCATTACGAAAAAATTAAGTCATATTTTTCTGAGGATTTCGTATTTTGTACCGAATATTCCAAGTTTAGGTAAAATATTTTATACCTTAGGCTGCTATTTACTCTTAAACTACTAATAATTCTCAAGAAAACTTAACCTTTAAAGTTTTCCTTGTAAGTTTGATATACTTACTATCATCCTGAATTTTTTCATATTTTGCCACCCACCGGTTTAGATTTTAGAGGGGGGGCGCTCGATTTTAATGAAAATTTGCACTTTAAAGTTGAATATTTCGCAAACGAATCAATGAATCGAAAAATCGTTTTAGTACCCCCCTAATGGTTTTAAAAGACCTACCAATGATACCCCACACTACAAGTTTGGATGAAAAAAAAATCACCCGTTACGTCCATAGAAGATATATTTGTGCAAAATTACAGCTATCTAGCATTGATAGTCCTTGAGCGAAGCCGCGGACGGACAGACAGACAGACAGACATGGCGAAACTATAAGGGCTCCATTTTTGACATTTTGGCTTTTAAATTGCAAACACAAATATCTAGTGAGGAATTGACAGACTTTACGGGGTGTTTAATAAAACTATCAAAGTCATAATATCTTTATTCAATTTAGGCTATAACAAGCATTTATCAATCTCAGAGAAAATTTACCACAGGTTCGAAAAAACCTTTGCTGTTGACAAGAATCAGGCAAAAAACTCAACAATGTATATTTTTTTAAACAGATTTACAATATTATTTAATGATATCTATACATCACAAGTATTTAACACAACTACATTTTTAACACAGTAGATTCGCTCTTTGGAGTAAGGGATCGCCAAATCGGATCGGAATTATTTTCAGATAGTAAATCTCAGCCACCTGCAGAAATATGTATAAAGGTTCAATTTTAAAACTCATTGTATACCTAGATCAAAATATAGTCGTAATAGTTGCTATGCAAAGCTGTGAACTTATAGCAACTTGCTAAATATAGACATCGCAGACTGACTTAAGAATAAATTGTCCTGCTTAGAGGTCGTTTAAATATAGTTAAAGTTATGAGGTTCAGATTGAAGATGGAAATATTTAAGGTAAAACATTTTCAGAAGTTTTATACTACCGTGAAAGTTTGTGAGGATGGATGGATGTTTGTTACTCCTTCACGCAAAAACTACTTAACGGATTGTGATGAAATTTGGTATGTAGATAGATGGACAGCTGGAATAACACAAAAGCAACTTTTTATCTTGATATTCCTACGGAATCGGGATAAAATCTCGAAATTTCAAATGCTGTGCTTAGAGTCATGACTCATGAAATTTGGCACAGTTGTTTTTAGTACGAAAATGAGGTCCACGATGTAATTTTTAGGTATAGGAATAGGGTCGCGGGCAACTGCTAGTGAAATACAATTTTCCGCAGTTCCCGAACCATTTATCGCCCATTCGGCCATTTATATTAACTTGAACAAGTAATCCAATAACAAAATCTAAATTATATCGATAACTTTTTGCGCTGTTACCTTGACTATTAAAACGACAGTGATTGGTCATGTCAAGCGCCATAGGTAAACAATTTTTTGCTCCTTTGACGCTATTAATAGATCTAAATGATTAAAACATAAAGTCAATCTTACTGGTGGACAAAATTGGAACTAGTATAGATATTTACGGAAATAAAGCCTATGTGTAGACGATAGCGCCACAATGTAGCTGTTGATTGAATTTGTAAAGTTCGTTTGATATTTTTTTCTATATTTAATTATTCATTAGTACATAGTAGCAATATTGTACTTAGATTTAATTTCTTAAGGCATGGGTTCAGCACCGACCTTGTGACTGGCCGCGGTTCTTGCCGTATTAGCCTGTGGCCAATTAAAACCATATTTAAGTACGTGATTTTATTCACCTTGTGATATTTCATGAGATTTTTCGCTAATTTATACTCTCTTACGTCAAATTTACATTACAATCTTAGCCTACCCCTGCAGTGATACTTTGCGAGATTCATGAAATGAAGTTTTTGAGCACTATATACAAGCCTAACTTAAAAACATACTATTAATCGAAAGTAGCAAATATTTTTTACGAAAATCCCCTGACTAAAAGCGAATAGGTATAGAAAGATAAAAAAAATAATTTTTCACCCCTCCTTCAGAAAAATAACTTTTTCACCTCCGCAGCTCAAACAAGCAGGTTTTGCTATGAAAAATCAGTGAGCAAAATCGCATTTTGCTCACTCCGTGAGACAAAGTAGCTTTTTAATTATTTTTTTAAATGCTGAGGACAGTGGTGGGTCCACTCACTGAATGCCAAATATTTGAACTTGACTTTGATCTGTCACTTTCACTTCAATATGAAAAAAGCGAGAGATAGGACCAAATCGATCGATACTAAGTTCGATTTTCAAATTCTGTAGGCCTAAAAAGAAACAAACAACATAGATAAACAAACAAAATACATAGAGCATTATTAGAGGGATTTAGTATAGCACTTATTGCTCGAAGCAACGGTGTTTTTCTCAAATATAAACTAAAAAACTACAAAGATAAATTAGCAAACAAATGAGTATAAATTAACGAATATCCCGCTCAAATTTACTTTTTTCTTAGTTTTTTTTTTTTAATTTTTAATTAAGCAAGAAGCATTTACCAACCTAATAAAAAAATACTGTGTTGATCTTTAGCATTAAAAATATGTCAATAATGAATTAATTATACAAAAGACAAATTGAAGAACAAAACACGAGGTGAAATTAAAAAAACATAGTGAATTATATAAAATGTTTAAATTTTCCCACTCTTTTTACAAAGTATGCAACCTCGTTGTACGAAAGCCGCAACTCTTGTTTTTTTTTTTAATAAATTCGTTCCCTTTACTGACTATCTCTTAAAGTTAGATCCAATATTTGTCAAATTGAATGAATTTGAAAGTATCAATCTTATTTAAAGGTTTATTTTTATACTGGATACTTTTTCGTTCCATATTCAAAACCTGTCTACTTACCGGAGACTTTTGATCGTTGTCTGGCATTCTTAAGTGACTTTTTAAAGATGTAATGGCGACTGTATGAATAATTTTCGAGAAAAAGTTTTAAATATGGTTAAGTAAGTATAGGTACTATATTTATTTCTTAACAATCGGATTATATGTATTTTAAAGTTTTTGATATTTTTTGTCTTCTAAATATATGTGGTTTTATTTTAACTTTTAATTCAAATGTTCTCGCCGCTCAGGTGAAAAGTTGTTTGTGTCACACGAGACCAAAGTTTTTTTGTATCTCGTGTGTCCCCTCGCTGATCTCATGATTCTTACCTAGAATCACTCGCTATCGCTCGTGATTCAATTGTAGAATCCTTCGCTTACTCGGGATTCAAAATCAACACTCGCACAAATAACTATTTCTCCTTGATGAGTGGGTGCAAAGTGTCACTTTTCTGTACAAGCCTTTTCTAAGTGTTTCATTGCAAATGCAATTTTTTGAAGTTGATAAGTAATTGTAAAACCACGCCATTTTCTATGCTGGTTGCTCTTCCATTATATTAAATTTTTTTTTTACAGTTTCTTAATGCTCGGTGTGAAAAGTTGTATGAGCCACTCGGGATCAAAATTATTTACACCTTGAACGTTAACACTTGAATCCCTCATTAAGCTCAGGATTCTATTGTAGAATCCTTCGCTACATTCTGGATTCAATGTACGCCCTCGCCGTAAATACACCATTTTGCTCCCTTGTGACACAAATAACAATTATAATTGTAATCAAAAGGGTAGATTTCGCACAAACTTTGCCATATTAAGTCTAAGCGACTAACTTCACCCTAAACCTTCTACATTCCGTCGTAAGTCGTCTTGAAGTCGTGCCAAATCTAGTGCAAAATGTTTTCCATCGTATTTGTCGGCTAAGTTCGTATTTATCTTGCTTGTCTCAATTAGTTTCAGTAAACTGAAGTAAAAAGCGAGATAAAAACCGGCCAAGTACGAGTCGGGCTCGCGCACGAAAGGCTTCCGTACCATTATCTACAACATTAGACATTAGCAAAAACACTTTTGTTGTATGGGATCCCCTTTTCAATGTTTATTTTATTTTAATTTAATTATTTATTTTTATAATGAGGTTTTTAAAGTATACTTACGTCTATAAATATTTCAAGCGTCTACCTGTTGTTGTTATTAATATCGAGCAAAAAACGGCTAAAAAATCACGTTTTTGCCCCCCCTAAATATTTATTTGATTCTGTTTAGTATTTGTTGTTAAAGCGGCAACAGAAATACATCATTTGTGAAAATTTCAACTGTCTAGCTATCACGGTTCATGAGATACAGCCTGGTGACAGACGGAAAGACAGACGGACAGACGGACGACAGTCTTAGTATTAAGGTCCCGTTTTTAACTTTTAGGTACGGAATACTAAAAATACGAACTTTTCAGATAAAACAGGATGGCAAAACATATTATTCTCCCATCCTCTATGTTCCCATTATAAGAACACGGAAAACCATGTCCAAAACTTTACTGACATATGATCGCCAGTTAAAATTATTTCCAATAAAGGTTTAAGGAAAGTCCTACCACAAATACACAACCTAGCGTGAAGTAACCGGTCCTTTAGTTAAGTTACCTAACTTTATCCTCTACTTGAGAGGTTTCATATTTGGTGCAGTGAATAAAAAGTAATTAGCTTGAAAACTATTGCCCCGTACGAATGACGGCAATTCTGTGGTAAATACCAATTAGGTATAACCAGCTACTATTCAAAAAGAGTTTTTCCCCGAAATGACAGTTTTTTTTAGGGTTACGTAAATGAATAAATAATCGATCGATTTCTGCCACGACGACTACTTCGACTCCTAATTCGATAGGCGCACTTGCGCTCTAAGACAAATTACTTTACATAGCCTAATTTTGCTGCGAATGTATGTGTCTGCATTGACGGCATTTAAGTAGGTACCTATACCGTCCACGTAATTATAATGGCCTATAATATAAATTTATACATAAAAATTTATATTTATGAATTTATATTGCCTCTACAACAAAAATTATGGGGGTCCCAACCAATCATTGCCACACTGAAAGAAAGAAAGAAGGGACATTAGGACTGGATTGTTACCTTCTACAATGTATCAATTGTTTTAACGGAAAAAAGAGGTTACAAATCGAGTAACAGCACTTGTAACCGACTATACAGCGTGTATTTTTGATACTACCTCAAACTTTAAGGGCAGTTAGTGGAGTCCCTAATAATCATATTTTATTATGTTTTAGTAAAAAAAATTAGACTTATTTTCTTCCGTACAAAATTAATTAGCACGCAATGTATCACTACGCGATACTAATTTGTTTCTATTCAAAACGTCGCACTTGTTGACGTGACAGATGTCACAGAACGCTTTGTACGCATTACATTGCTGCTCGAAAATATTTCAAAAATTAATTACGCTCTGGTAGTTAATTCTTCTTCCCAGCCTATATACGTCCCACTGTTGGGCACAGGCCTCCTCTCAGAACAAGAGGGCTTGGGCCATAGTTCCCACGCGGGCCCAGTGCGGATTGGGAACTTCACACGCACCATTGAATTGCTTCGCAGGTTTGTGCAGGTTTCCTCACGATGTTTTTCCTTCACCGCATAGCTCGTGGTAAATTTCAAATGTAATTCAGCACATGAATTTCGAAAAACTCAGAGGTGCGAGCCGGGGTTTGAACCCACGACCCTCTGTTTGAGAGGCGATAGGTCAAACCACTAGGCCACCACGGCTTTAACAATTTGTTTTGATATCGGTTCACAGCACTTAAATCTTTGTCTGGTTGCAGTTTGAGGTAGTATCAAAAATACACACTGTAATGAACTTCATTAACATCGCATAAAAACACCCGAACCAAATTTTATGTCTTTAATCCCAGTGGTTGAAAATGTGGCAATTTATCCTAATCCCGTCAGAATATCGGGATAAAATGTAGGGTATGTGGTAATCCAGATATCTGGCTACACACTTTTGCATTAAAATATGAGTGAGATTGTGAGCAACTTATCAAATTGACTGAGGTCTTCAGTCAGTGTCACTCTTCGTCCGTCGCCGCGGGTGAGTCGTTTGCGAATCGCTTACTGCTTTTAATGTCATCTTATCCTGAATGCGATGCTTCTTAAGGGTCGGTCAAACATGACGATCCTGTTACAAGAGATAAGGAACAGGCCCAGCAGGGCTACTACGAAACTCGAAACTCGAAGTTCGTTTCGTACCGTCCCTCTCGCTCTCGTATTAAATAGTATAAGTGTCAGAGGGACCGCACGACACGAACTTCGAGTTTCGTTGTAGCCTTGCTGTACTACGAAGTGCAAAATTCGAACTTCATATCTGCTGTCCTGCTGACCCGCTATCCATTCCGAAAATCCGAAAATTTTAACCGCTAAATCTCGTGACATGAATTGCTGGATTATGCCACGTAAATGAAAACCACGATGTAAGTTTCGGGAACTCGCGTGTGAAAATCCTGGAATTTCAATTCAACTGCTAGATCTGGTTACGCGAGTGAAGTCGCGGGTAAAGTCTAGTAGAAAAATATGAACAACGGTGATGCAATAATAAAGTTGTTTATCAGATTACCATGTGGCAGTTAAGTTCAACACGTTAATAATTATGAGCATTCACTTATTGCCACTTGAATTAAGCGCTAGAATAAAATGGAGCAAAAATCATTATCAATCAAAACACACGATTGTAACGGTACAAAGCATTAGTGGCAACATTATAACTTGTGTATCTAGTTTGTCAACTAGTTACATTAAAAAACAATTAAGGCAAGCAAGAAAAGTAATGTTAAGACTCGCATGAGAAGAATAGTTTATTTTTACTTCTCTGCTACAAAAGCAGAAGCTTCTAATTCTTTCTTATTCCAAAATTAAGAGTATTGAGTACTACCTTTCGGGCATTTCGGTTAAATTTACATGACATGATATATCATTCACACAACAGAAACAATTTTTCAGAGAAATAAACAGTTTTTTTTTATTCATCTGATAATACCATACTTAATATCTAGGACGTCAACTTTAACAAGTAAAAACTTTAACGAAATTAAATTTCGAAGGAAAGTAAATCTGACCCAGTAATTTTAGATTTTAGTCAAAGTCAAAGTCAAAATATCTTTATTCAATTTAGGCTTATAACAAGCACTTATGAATGTCAAAAAAATCTACCACCGGTTCGAAAACACCTCTGTTGAGAAGAATCCGGCAAGAAACTCAAAGAGGTATATTTTTTTAAAGATATTTACAATATCATTAAATGATATCTATACATCACAAGTATTTAATTCAACTTAATTTTTAACACAGTAGATTCGCTATTTGAAGTAAGGGATCGTCAATGCGGATCGGAATTATTTCCAAATATCCCTGACCATGATATAATCAATAACTTTATAATACGCCTTAGATGTTATTGTCTTCTTGACAAAAGATTTGAATTTTGTGTGAGAAGAATAAACGCACCTAATTGCTTTATCTTTTTGATACTAATAAACTATTTAAACGTCAAAAACATTAATAACGGTGAGCGGTTAGTTCTGATGGAGTGCCGAAAAGTTTCTCGATGAGGGCTACGGCATAGATGTCGCTAGTGTCGCTGCTTAAGTGGCTAAATAAGAAACAACACAAGCTGAGATATGAGGTGCATAGGAGAAATTTGTGTCTGTCTCGTTGTCCAGCGGTGGTGTAGCGGTATAGCACACGGCACGGAATGCCGAGGACCTGGGTTCGATTCCCAGTGCTGGTCGTATTTTTCTGGTTTTTCAGTGCATCTATATTTCAGTTTGTATTTTCGATATAGGTTTTACGGGATGACCGTAAAAGTAACAAAAAATTTGGAATTGAAATAAAAAATACAAAAAGATTCCAAAAAACCACAGAGTACATATATAATAAAAAACACAATCAAAAATTGGGTTCAACAAGATGTCGTTTTAGTACAGATATAGCGAGGACACTCATTAATGCACGGGAAATAGCGAGATGACATGGTGCGCTTTGATGACCTTATGAAACCTTTTGATTTCGTGGATCATGAAACGTTTATTCACAATCTTCAACACAATAAGTTTTCCGCCAATGCATTGTTAATTTTGATGTCCTATCCCGAGAAAAACTGATTGAATAATCCAAAAAGTGGAAGTAAGTAGAGCGCACTCATTTAGGAAACAAGTGAAACTGGGAAATTCGCAGGGCTCTATTTTGGGCCTTTTCCTCTTTCTATTGTATATTAACAAATATAGTCCTGTTGGCTAGAAAAAGAGTTTGACATAATTTTATACGCCGACAAGGCATTTCTATGATTTATAAGTTGAAAGACAACATAAATTATAATATCAGATCAAAATCCTAATTAATTAGTTTACTGCAAGCAATCTAGTACAGAATGCAGTTAAAACGCAGTGAACAGCACATGGAAATGTGAATGCAATGCATACCTACAATCAATTACTAGTTAGTTATAATGACGAATGTCCTTGAATTTATATGTGACCATAAAATGAACCGCATTAATCGCTTTAAATTAAGTCATAAATTACTTTCATTTATCATAAAGATAATTGTTGCCTAGAAATAACAGTCTCGTTTTACAAACTTATATTAACAGTTACAAACCTTGTTACTAACCGAACAGTAAACTTAAATTAGTAACTATAGAAGTTGCTCTACCCTTTGCCAACTGTATGCTACGTTTCGTCTCTAATTTGAATAAAGCTCGTATTATCTCAATTCAATAACTAAACCAAACCAAACTTTGAAGGACATTCAATTAAGTTCATTTAATAAAATTATTGATCTTGAGATACGACTGATTTTATAAGTACTTAGTGAGTAGTGACCATTTTGCAAGGCTACATTGAAGGCTCTATTAAATATAGTTGTACATTACGATTAGGAATAAATAATTCATTTGTGTGGGGTTTTCCTTAAAGGTTTTCGTAGCACAAGGATCTTTTAGCGGATGCATTTTGCGGATCTACGATAGTGCTACTACGTGATCTCGTGTTGAATATCTTAATGAAAAATGAAAAATGAAAAAATTAAAAATGTATTTATTAAAATTACTACTTGAAAAACTAATACGGTTAGAGACCTCCTAGTAGGTATTCAAGATATCTGTGACAGAAGGCCCCGCACGCCATTAAGAGTGCAGCAAAGTGAGTAAGTATTCACAATTTTTGGTTACATTTGGTTAGATGTAAATTATTTATATTGAAAAATTAATGATACAAGATATCGAACATCTAGTAGCATGGTGTACGGTTGTGTTGCTCTGAAGATGAGCTCTGGTTGAGTTCTAAACGCGTCCGTGTAGTGAGGTGGTGGTGATAGATAGGTTTATGTGATTTATGTGTGTTTTTGCAGTGTGTAGGTGGAGGAACTGCTTGAACACGCATATCTTGCATAAGCGTAGCTATCATAAGGTCGCGGGTGAGCAAAGTAATTGTTTTAGTTCATTAATATTTATATTAATTATGCAATTAGGGGTAAAACGTAAAACAGAATGTTGTTTATAAGACATAAATAAATCTGGAGAGACCAACTTTTTGAAATCCAATCAATTGAAATCTTTTTGCGCCTGGTATGACACGGGGCGGTTTATTTGGCTGAGTATACTTATTTTGAAAAAAATAAAATAGTTTACCTAGAAGTATATAATACAAATACTCGTTAAGTATATTTCATAGTGAGCTGAAAGTAAAATGCTTAATAAAAAAACAGCTTTTGTTTTTCATCAGAGTATCTATCATCAAAATGTTATTAAAGAGAAATCACGGTCTCTGAGCTTAGCCGCGGACAGACAAACAGACAGATGGACAGACGTGGCGAAACTATAAGGGTTCCTAGTTGACTACGGAAACCTAAGAAGACGGTAATCTAAGTTTGCCGCGAGCAAAAACATGGGCATAAGCTACACAAAGGCAATGTTGCTAGAAATAAATGGTCTAATGGAATTAAATTAATTTATTTTCTCGATTTCAACCAAAGCCATAGGCAAAGCTAGTGTAAAATAATCTAATACAAAGATGGTAATTCAAACACTCTACGTTTGTGCTCGTTTACTACGGCTTAGCAAAAATATATGATACTTCAATATTTGTAAAGACTTCAATTGCAGCTAAGTAACAGCTTTCAAAGTTTTGATTTTATTTTTGCTTCTTTTATTTGAAGAATTTGAAGATTCTGAGAGGAGGCCTGTGCCCAGCAGTGGGACGTATAGAGGCTGGGATGATGATTTGAAAGAAACTAGAGAGTTGCCAGGATAAAAAAGTTTATTAAATAATGAACTGTAGTCGACAGATAAAAATAATAGCGAATAATATTAAAAAATCTGATTATTTAAGAAGCTATAACACTTTTTTCTACTCCTATACTGTAATCTGTGATTTACTTAATCACAAACAGTAATCAGCATACGTAACAAGATTCTGGAAAAGTCTATATTGTCTATTCTCCATAACAGCTGGGCTACTACGAAACTCGAAACTCGAGGTTCGTGTCGTGCGGTCCCTCTCGCTCTGGTATTAAAATAGTATAAGTGTCAGAGGGACTGCACGGCACGAACTTCGAATTTTGAGTTTCGTAGTAGCCCTGCTGCACTGTATCGTAATGTTGCTAAAACGATACTGCAACCCCTGCAAGCACTTACTTTTTTTTTTTGTAATTTTCATATTTCTCATTTGTTTATTGTTGTTTACCTTCACTTTGCGGTTGCCATAGGTACTTTTTACTAAAGTATAAAAACATTTAAAGTTTACTATTTCTCTAATTTTGTATTGTAATTAATAAATACGCAGTCGAAGAAAAAGTATTGTATGCAACGTTGTATAAGTAAGTAAAAAAAAGCTCGTGGCGTCTTTTCTTACGATGTTCGCTAAAGCTCACATCGTAACTCACGCCACTCACCTTTTTTAAACCCTATTATACAACTGTTGCATAAAATACTATTTTTAGTAGAATCCTTCGCTAACCCCGTTCTAGTATGACGGATTAAAATCCACTTCGTCATAGTTATGGCGTAGGATAATCCATTTCGTTCAGTTTGACGCACTGGGTTATGTATTTCTATACATGAACATGTGGTTACAATAAAAAATCTCAACATTCTAAGAAACAAATTAAGATATGAAATCAGTTGGTTCCGTGAGTTTTTTGCTGTTACAATTGAAGTGATCGATGGGATATAAATCGAAGTAGAAAAGAACTGTGTTTCTCAGAGATTAAAGTTGAGTTTAAATAGAAATCTGTAATGTACACAATACCATTTTGCAATAAGGTTCACAAATTAGAATTTCATAAGGTTTATTTGATTAGTATGTGATTATAACAATGTTTTTCAACTTAAGATGACAACTGCTGCAAGTTAATATTTTATTGTAGTTAATAGGTGTGTATTACCCTATACTGTGGTTGTGTACCTACCTAAATTTTATTTCTAGTTGGCCTGAAAATGAACATGGACAAGACGAAAGTGCCAGCTCCCGTAATAGTCGCAGGCTCTGCGCTCGATGTTGTTGACGACTATGTATACCTGGGACAAACGGTCCAGTTAGGTAGGTCCAACTTCGAGAAAGAGAGCGTTCGGGAAGCTTCACAGTGTCTTTTCGTAAATTACCGCAGTGTTTGAAGTCAAAAATCATTGACCAGTGTGTGTTGCCAGCGATGACATACGGTTCTGAGACGTGGGCGCCAACGATGGGCCTCATGAGGAAGCTCAAAGTCACTCAAAGGGCTATAGAGGTCTATGCTCGTGGTTTCTCTGCGGGATAGAATCAAAAATGATGATTATGCGCAGTAGAACTAAGGTTACCAACATAGCCCGAAGAATTGAAAAACTGAAATGGGACTGCAGTGGGACTTTGCTCGCAGGACTGATGGCCGATGAGGTCAGAAGGTTCTCGAATGGCGTCCGCGGAACGGGAGACGAGCTGTCGGTAGGAACAAGATGGAGCGACGACCTGGTTACGATCGCGGGATCGCGGAGGATGCGGAAAACACAAGACCGGTCTGAGTGGAGAGCCTTGGGGGAGGCCTATATCCAGCAGTGGACGTCTTTCGGTTGACATGATGATAATCAATGCGTTTTAAAATATTAAAACAACGGGTTTTTTATGTAACTACAGTAAATACGTCTTAACATGAATCATTTCACACTTTTCAGCTAGTTACAGTTTTTTTTGGCATTTGATACATCTCACTGAAAGCCTTGATTACCTCCAAAACGGTTAAAATCGGTATGCCTTTACCGAAATTCCATGAAAAAAAAACTTTGTTTTTTTATTTATTATTCATCATGTTTATGTTCGTAGCAACGCCTTCAACGCAGAAAGAGATTTTGAATTTAAAATCGCTCTCCTGAAATGTAGCACCTTTCCGAGTTTCCAAGTTGTAAGTATATAGTTCCATTGAATTAATTTTATATTCGGTCCATTTTCCATTCGGTCGGTTTCTAATATTTTCTGATGAACATATATAATTAACAAGTTTGTGTAACCTTTCATAATATATTTGGTTCAAAATGAACCCTTTCTGCGCATAGCATAATTTTAAGTAAATAATTAGCACTTTGATTGCAAGCAAAAAGTCAAACGTTATTTTTTTATAAATATAGCTCTACATATCAATAAAACTGGCTTTTAATATTCAGTCCTACTTAAAAATGCACAATACCTCACAATTCAGACATCATAATTGCAACAAGTTGACATTTAAGCTGTTCGTGTTGCCAAATGTCACCACACTACAATAGCCGATCAAGTTTGCTACGTCAATAGAAAAGAAGCTAGGAAAGCTTTTGTCTGCGAGTTCGAGTTTTTTTGGAAAAGGGTAAAAGAAAAAAGCCATATTTCTTCACTGTGCTGTAAGTAATTTATTGTGGCTTTCTTATGGTTTCCTAGGTACCTATCTTTACCTGGCTACCCTTCCAAAAATATTTTTTTCTATAAGCAACAAGTAAGCAAGCTAAATCTGATTAACTTTGAACTCAGAACCTTTTTCGAAGAATTCAACGTATTTTGTGAAGTTATTGATACAAAAAAATCAAGACTGGAAAGGTTAAATTGTGGTGCTTGATATTAAGTTTATTTTTATTGGATTTTATATGGGCCGGTAAACCGGTCCGCAATCCCTAGTAAAAATGCTTGTTAACTTGCTTGCACTTAAGTTAATACTGCGTAGGTATTGTGTTTCATTGGAAAATGGAAAAAAAATCGCAGCTCGACCACTCGGAGGCGTTTCCACAAAGTAGGTCGGCTCGGTCGGGCGGCTTCGGCGGCGGTCGGGCGACTTCGTGCATGCTCGGGCCCGGCGCTCGCGCATACTGCGTCGAGACGCCGCCTTTGACACTCGCGCGTTCCCGCGATATCCCCAAACTTGTAAACACGTCACGGGATACACGTTTCCAACCCAAGATATGGACTGATTGTTTACAACGCCCAGAATAGAAACTTGTGATCTTCGTTTTTTTTTTGAGTGCCGAACTGTTCAGCGCAAACATGTTATGGGAATCGGGTTTTTCTGAAGAATCAGACACGGTAAGCTTTTAATGATTTAATATTACATTTCTGATTGGTTAAATAAATGAGCTGTCCATAATGAATGTGCGTAAAATTATGAAACCTAGCCGGTTTACACACACAGTCGTGCGCGCGTGTGTGTGCGTCAACTTTCTAGTTTTCGCTCAACGCTCGACGTATTTGCATAAAACGTGAACAGTTTTTCATAATATAAAACAGGGGGCCCGTTTTATAAAGCAACAAGATACAATTCCAGATGTATCAAGTGGTAGCAATTGACGTCTTGCACTTTGAGTGTTTTGAATTGCCGCATTTGGATTGGTTGCTTCTAGGTTCGTGAAACGGGCCCCGGGAAGCGAAGCCTCCTTGTAAATATTCATTGTGCATCTCTTCGTTGCGACGGTGTTGTGAATGCCTTGATTAAATGGAAATAAATGTGTATTTTGACGCGCGTGCGTCACGATCTGAGAAGGGGGTCTAAAATGGCATAAACGTGCATCGGTATTCGCTAGCGGCATTTTAGGTGCCACGCTTTGAAGCTTTTTATGCCTTCTTGAATACTTTACGATTCTTCGTCTGATGGCGTGTGTCTATTAAGCATTGACTATAATAGGCTTTTATGTCACTTGGACCATGTCGAATTAGTATTCGTTTTCTGATGATAAACTTAATTGAAGAAAATACGTAAGTATAGGTACATGAATCGAGTTTAAGAAGGTGTGGGTTCGAATCCCGCCCGGCGATCCGAAATCATTTTTGTCTAAAAAATTCTTACATGAGTCTTGTTTAGTAAGTACTTCTTTCTACAGTAAAAAATCATTCGTTTTTCTTGCTACAAAAACAGTTTGTAACTTAGTAGAGCCATTAATTTTTGCCATTTGTTTATATTAAAGAACAAAGAACGATCTGCCCATTATATTTAACATCAAGAGTAAAAAATCACTTAGCTTAATAACTGTTTGCCTAGTAAAAAACACGTTGCTTGAATAAAATGATGTAATCGCCCAATGCATAAACAAACTAGCTTTTGCCCGTAGCGTTGCTCGCGTCACCTAATAAGTGGCTGTAAAAGAAATTCTGCGATATAATTTAATTCACAAAAATTACATTATGGTCTTCATTGCAAGAAGAACACCCTTCTCTTTTCAGGATAAACTGTAGCTTATTCTTATCTTAAGATTTAACTACTACCAACATTACGTACTAAAATTAAAGCAAGCTATTCTAAATTCATGCAGTCGTCAACGTCATAGAGGTAAAAAGGCTTTTAATGCTTTATAATGTAAGAAATTTTATTTTCTTATTAGAAATGTCTTATAAGCAATTCAGTTGCATTGGTTGCTATATGAGATCATACACATTAAAATACATATATGTGTAAAAACATCTAGTAATTAGTATGGTCTCGTATTATTATAACAATCAATGCGTTTAAATTTCTTATAAGTCTTTCTCATAAAGCATAAGAAGTTTTCTTATTATTTTAGGTGTTAAAGGCATAACAACACGCACTGCCATAAATTGTCGTATTATTGACGACCGGCTGGCCAAGTGGTTAGCGAACCTGACTACGAATTTTGAGATCCCGGGTTCGATTCCCGGCCGGTGCAGATATTCGTATGACTAATACGAATGTTTTTTCTCGGGTTTTGGGTGTTTAATATGCATATAAGTATGTATTTATCTATATAAGCATGTTTATCCGTTGCCTAGCACCCATACTTACAAGCTTTGCTTAGTTTGGGACTAGGTCAATTGGTGTCAAGTGTCCCGTGATATTTATTTATTTATTAAAAATGTTTGTGCAATTATATTATAAATGAGCTTTAACTTTAGTACCTACCTATATAGGCAGGTATATCATATTAGTAGAAATGACGAAGTCCTTTTACTAATTGGACTGTTTATATGAATTTATATCAAGGAACATTAACTATGTGTTTATACATAATTAAAGAAGATAACGGCAAATCAAAGCGACTCAAGTGTCTTTAAAGGCGTAATTTCGCGCGCGACTACAATCTAATTTAGTCTTTATACGTGGGTGGCTTAGACATGTTTTATTAGCACCTGTTTTCACGCTGATGACTACACACGATCAGATGGAGTATAATTAAGTAGATTAGACGATTTCTCGCGTAATCGACCAGTTATAACTGAGTGGAAACACTACTTACAACCTAGTAGCTGTTACCCGCGACTTTGTCTGCGGAAAATTCGTTTACTTATCGTTATCTGGCGGGAATTACGCAATTTTCTGGAATAAAAACTATTCTATGTCCTTCCTTGGGTCTTAAACAATTTTAAGCATATAATACCGGGTGTGGCCTGTAATACGAGCAAAAAATTAAAACAAAGATCCTCCTCGTCAAACTGAACAACATTAGTTCAGCGACTTTTATACATAATGGAGTCTTTGAATCTTCCTTTTTTCATACAAATTAAATACTGCTATCAATGTACGCCATTCTAGAACCCAACTGACGTCGCTGGTTCACGCTACAAACATCAAGCATTTTGCTTCTTCGAATAAACTTAAGTGTAATAATAATTAAAAAACCAACTATTTTTAAAAGTCGCTGAACTAATGTTGTTCAGTTTGACGAGTATTATCTATGTTTTAATTATTTGCTCATATTACAGGCCACACCCATGCCATGCAAATGTGTACTTAATTTTGTAGATGACGACCGCAGATATTTTTTCCCGAAAATATTTATCTTAAAATACTTACTGATTTTACACTTCTAATAAGTTAAATTTACAGTTAAATCAATCAACAGGTGTTTGGTCAGATTAAATACCTTACGAGTACCGATGAAGTTAATTATATCTCGCAATATTTTTATAAGTATTAAAAATCAATTAATTAAAGAAATTAACTGTCAATAAGTAAAAGTCATGTTTTTACTGTACAGGTTTCATAGTATTACCTTTTGTTGTGAAACTCGACATAGGTACTAAATAAAATACATTTTTGGCTCCTAATGCTAGTATAGGTACTATAATTGTAGAGTCAAAACAATTGTTGCATAGAGTTGACGAGTCAGACTTTGTCAGAGCGTCTATTACAGATAAAAAACGACCAAGAGCGTGTCAGACACGCCCAAAATAGGGTTCCGTAGCCATTACGAAAAAAATAAGTTATATTTTTCTAAAGATTTCGTATTTTATACGGAATCTTCCAAGTTTAGGTATATTTTATACCTTGGGCTGCTATTTACTCGTAAATTACTAATAATTCTCAAGCAAACTTAGCCGTTATAGTTTTCCTGGAAAGTTTGATATACTTACTACCATCCTGAATTTTTTCAAATTTTTCCATCCACCGGTTTACATTCTAGAGGGGGGGGGGACGCTCGATTTTAATGAAAATTTGCACTTTAAAGTTGAATATTTTGCAAACACATCACTGAATCGAAAAACCGTGTCAGCAACCCCGTAATGGTTTTAAAATACCTATTCAACGATACCTCACACTATAAGGTTGGATGAGAGAAAAAAATAACCCCAACTTAACGTTTTTTTTTAAATTTTTACTGTACTATTCTGCCGACATAGTATACATACATATTCGTGCAAAATTACAGCTTTCTACTTAGCATTGATAGTCCCTGAGCAAAGCCGCGGACGGACAGACAGATATACAGACAGACATGGCGAAACTATAAGGGTTCCGTTTTTGCCATTTTGGCTCCGGAACTCTAAAAAGGCTATTTTTTTTTACTAACACTATTACAGTGCCATAAATATTGTGCAAAGGATCTCTTAACCTCCATAACTCCCGGTCTAGATAGATGTCAAAAATACTGAATTTTATTACCACGGTTCGTAATTACTTTCAACTGGACCATTTTTAAACGTTTAGCTCCAGTGCACGAAATGACCACAAGGTATTACTTTGTCTGTTTTCTTGACACAGTCGTGACTCTAAATAACAATAAAATGGCTACAACAGATTTGTTGCTAACTTAACACGTATTATAGCCGAGAACAATAGAAAAATGTCGAGATAGAATCACTTATCATTTCCGACTGCAGCACAAAACGGCGTCGAACGACAATCATGCGTTAAAATTCATGATTCACTTTTTATGATTACTGTGATTAAAGATTTGGTCATTTCGATGAAATGGTGTATAAAGTTGGGAACTTTTTTGAGATACACTAATCTATTATCTGATTTTACAGTCAAAAGTCTACGCAAATTGTAGACTGGGGTAGCAATGGTATCTGTTATTTCCTAGTCTCGTTTTTTTTTTTTTACTCACGTTTATTTTATTTTATTAATATATTTGGAATACAAACAGTCATACAAAACTCATAAACAAATAATAAAGCGTGTTACTTAAATCATTTACAAAACAGTGTCCACATTGTAAGTAGTAAATTCGAGAAAATCGTTCTTTTTATCTCTCACATTTACTTTTTAACACGAAGTTGTATTCAACTTTTGTTCTTACCTAACCTTTGCAAACGCACAAAAACTGTATCGCACACAAACTCACACTATATAATCTGAGGGGTTACTACGACATTCGAAAATCGAAGTTCGTATCGTACTGTCCCTCTCACTTCATATAAAATAATATAAGCGTCAGCGACATGGCGAGATACGAGGTTCGAATTTTGCACTTCATAGTACAGGCTTTGTATATAAAACTCGTTTTTCCACAGCAGTAGAGTTTATTTTCGCCTCCAGCGACGCTGTTTACTCTTGCCTTTTAATTTTAAACCGCTGTCCAACCGAAATAGAATACAATTTAAAACAACTGCGTTGTAAATGAACCTTGTTTTTTCGTCGGCCTTCAAGTGATTACTTCCGAGCGCTTTAAGCTTAAGTCTTTGGACTTGAAACTGCACGAAACCTGATCAATATCTTTGTAACGCGTCAATTGAATTTACATGTTTAATTTTCCGTGCTTTAGTAACCAGAAATGAAAACTAAGTAATGAGGAAAGCACATAACAAAACATAGCTAAATAATTACGTCTACTCTAGTGATACATGCGTAGTATGTAACGTTATACTCGTAGTTGCCTGTGTTCTTTGTCCTATCCCTACTAATAATTATAAATGCGAAAGTAACTCTGTCTGTCTGTCTTTTACGCTTTCACGTCGAAACCACAGAACCGATTTTGATCAAATTTTGTATATAGATAGTTTGAACCCCATGGATCAACAAGACGAAGTTGCGGGCATAAGCTAGTGATAAATAATTGTTTAAATGACGATGTTTATAACGTCTTGTTCCATATATGTTAGTCCTGTGCGGTGTCTGCACAGTTCCGCAGGCAGTTACAAATTATTTCTTAAATAGATCACTAAACAATTTTTTTAGGGTTCTATAGCTAGGATGGATGAAACGGAAGTCTCAATGAGAATTGCAACTGAAGCCACTGCTTCACAAACTCAAACTTTTAAGTAAACGGTATAAAGTTCGAAGCATAACCAATAAGAAAAGTCCGAAGCATTTTTTATGTCTGTCTAGCCATCCGTGTCAGTAAACATTTAAATTTTAGATTCTAAAATGACCCAGGTACGAGTACATACGAGTAAATTACGTACATTTTGCTTAAGAGAGGGGCTCTGCTAACACTGGATATTCATAGATAATAACCTACCTACCTTGTACGGAACCCTCGGTGCGCGAGTCCGACTCGCACATGACGGTTTTTTCTCCTGACTTGTCCGATTAGCTACAACTATGCTCTATCGAGTTTATTGTAAAAAACGCCTGCGTCGAACTTCCGTGTATTTTTTCTAGCAAAGGGCCCGCTGGATATAAAGTTGTCACTCAATCTAATTGCCACAATTGAATTGGACGTTATTAACCGAATATCAAGGAATTCCAGGCTATGTTCCTTGAGAGTTTCAATACAGTATTTAACTATTTTTTATTATTATAAATTATAAACCAAAAGCTTGATTTTTTTTGTTATACTTATACAGAAATTGCGTTTCACCAGAATCACGCCTGATGGTACCTAAGCGAAGATGAGAACTAAGATTGAGCACGCTTGCCCAATAAATGCCCACTCACCCTAGATTTTAAGACGGCCAGATGCTACTTTCAGCTGATTTCATTAAGGACTAAATGTCACATTTGTTATGATTACTAGAAGAAGCATATGGTAGAGTTCTTTAAAGAAGGCAAAGTTGTCATATTTGACGGTAACTGCAAACTATATTTCAGTTTTTATCAAGCCTTAAACAACCCATATTTAACCAGAGCACTCAGTGGCAAAGTTGCCAACGGCAAACCATTAATCCTAACACAAACTACATAGAAAAAACTCAAGTATTTAATGGTAAATAATTTGTCACTAATAGTAAGCAAACTTTCCCCGGTTATTTAAAACATTCAAAGTGATACTTTCAAGACGGTAATTTAGATGCCGTACAAATTGTCATGAGCTTAAGACATGCCTTCACAGTCCTACTTTGAACATCATGGGACAGCTATGCCCACTTAAATAATGCTTGGGCAATACTTTGCAGTTTTTCCCAAGTGACAAATCACAAGCGGCTGTTTTTTTAAATTTTAAACGCGGCATTGGAATCTGGATCTATCAGCCATGTGCCCTATTATGAACTTTGATCAAACTATAATTAACATGTCAGTTCCCAAAGGCCTTAACTATAAAAACTCCAAAACAGCCATACGATTTAAAGGTGTAACAACTCGTTTTGAAATGAATCCTATTAATTCCGTTGTCTGTGTATCTGTCGCAGGGCTGTTTTGACCCATAATAATAATTATTATTAATACTCATTTGTAAGTGTCTCTAAACTGCTATGGCCGCTACAACCTAAACAGTAAAAATAAAATTAAGTTCAAGGAATCTAAAAGAAACGTGTTTTTATGCAGGGTGATTATGGCAAGGTATATTGAAAATGTTCGCAAAAGATGTGTACTTACTAATTCTAATCTATTAAGCAGATTTAGCGTTAGATTCTCTTTCATGTTATTTGAAGTACCTACACAATTTTAAAAGCAATCCACCTGCTTTAGACGCGAGTGACTCACAACAATTATACACGCCCGAATAAAAATTACGAACAACAAAAACTGTAATTTTTCGTAACTTCTTAGAATCCAAAGAATAGTGTTGTTATTTGCGGTCCGATTTTCACTTTTGTCTTTTTAGGTCGAGGACGAACGGTCAGTCTGTTACGTGATTCAGTGGCTAAAACTTCACCCACGCAATTTAAGGCTGTATTACCAGGCCACAAGGTGCATGAGACAAGTAGCCGCCTACGTGAAGGCTTTACTAACGTGAACGACTTTGGGGACCTAAAGCGCTTAAAAAGAAAGGTTTTATATGTTAATTGTGGTACGGAACTTTCTAATATCTGAAAATAGAGATAAAATGTTTGAATTGTTATTAAGCTTATTTCTTTAAGTTAATTTTGTAGAGAAGTCGCAGAAAAAGACAGATTTGGAATAAAAGAGATAATATTGGGTTCGTTTTTAAACTTTTTTTCATACGCCTCTTTCTACCAGCGTTTTCGCGGAATGTAGGCTATATGTACATTATTTTGCTATCATTTACCTACCATAATTTTTATAGGTAAATGTTTTTTATCTATGTATACAAGACGGTACTAATACAGACGTACAAACTAGGCACATCGTTCAACCTCAGGAATAGAGTCTCAAATTTGAGTGTAAAAATGCACAAAAAAATTGTGTTTTGTAATTCCTAAATTATTAATCGAAACCAGAAATCGTAGTCGCATTGAAGACACTCAAACAACTTAATTACTATCATGTCATAATATCACTCATATCGTACATAACTTGCAGCCTATCTTTAGACTCGCAATGTCCATTACCACAAACCAACCGAACTTACGGCTTGCGGGAGTTTCTGTGATACATTGCTCGTTTTGTCAATAAACCGCTGCTCGGTGAGCGTGGGGACGAGGCAATAAACAAAGAATTCGTTCAACGCGTCGCCGGTTGCACGAAGTCAGGGCTGGGCCGAAAGGCTTTCATCATCATCACTATAGCGAATGCTCCATCGCTATTCTGATTCACAATATTGCGAAAGCGACAACCGACAAGTCTTAACAGGAAAATGAGAACGAATTCACTTTTGCTCGGCGGACGGATTGGGAAATGCTGACGCAGGGGCAGAGGCTGTGTTTAGGTACCGTTCGGAAATTTATTTGCAATCACTTTCGTCAACAACTGATTTTCCAGATTCGTGTATTTATTGTTCCTAATTATAAAAGTCACAGTTTCGTTAAATCATTTAATTTTATCAGCAGTATGTTTGCTCAACGAAACCTAGTTTTTTTTCTATTTTAGAAAAATATTTTACTACGTTTTTAGGGTTCCGGAGCCAAAATGGCAAAAACGGAACCCTTATAGTTTCGCCATGTCTATCTGTCTGTCTGTCTGTCCGTCCGTCCGCGGCTTTGCTCAGGGACTATCAATGCTAGAAAGCTGTATTTTTTGCACGGATATATATGTAAACTATGCCGACAAAGTGGTACAATAAAAAATAAAAATAATTTTTTTTTAGTGTACCTCCCATAGACGTAAAGAGGGGGTGATTTTTTTTTCTCATCCAACCCTATAGTGTGGGGTATCTTTGGATAGGTATTTTAAAACCATTAGGGGCTTGCTAAGACGATTTTTCGATTCAGCGATTTGTTAGCGAAATATTCAACTTTAAAATGCAAATTTTAATTAAAATCAAGGTCCCCTCCTAAACTCAGAATGGTAGTAAGTATATCAAACTTTCAAGGAAAACTATAATGTTTAAGTTTGCTTGAGAATTATTAGTAGTTTAAGAGATAGATAAAATATACCTAAACTATGGAAGATTCCGTATAAAATACGAAATCCTCAGAAAAATATTACTTAATTTTTTCGTAATGGCTACGGAACCCTATTGCGGGCGTATCCGACACGCTCTTGGCCGGTTTTTACTAATTTCTTACGCCTTTCAAATAGAATTTAAAACGTAGGAGACGTGACTTATGATAGTTGCGATAGATGGCACCACGCGACACAATTCGCGTAAGCAAGATATTAAAATTTTTGGGAGATTGGTAGGCAGCTCTGGTACAGTTGGTAATATACAGTGTGTTACCGGTAGCCAGACTTTTTTAAAGAGAGGTTAAAGTAACGTATTGTAACTTAACCATGACATTTAATGAATAAACTAAAATTCAGACTTTGTTAACTTTCTAACAAAATTATTATTGCCAGACCGATAAATTGACAGGTATTAATCAAAGTATCCGTCAGCTGACATTTACACTTTCTTGTAATTTACTTTGCTGAACATTGCTGACAATTATGTACCTATGTATGTTTGTATGTCATCATCATCATCATCATCATCCCAGCCTATATACGTCCCACTGCTGGGCACAGGCCTCCTCTCAGAACAAGAGGGCTTGGGCCGTAGTTCCCATTGGGAACTTCACACGCACCATTGAGTTGCTTCGCAGGTTTGTGCAGGTTTCCTCACGATGTTTTCCTTCACCGCAAAGCTCGTGGTAAATTTATGTGGTTTATTTATTTATGTATGTATGTAAACTCTCATAATTTTGTTAGAAAGTTAACAGTCTGAATTTTAGTTTATTAATTAAATTAATATCATTGTTGAGTTACAACGTTACTTTAACCTCCCATAAAAAAAACCTGGCTGCCGGTAAAACACTGTATTTGGCGCATAAAGCCAGAAGGTACGGGATCGAATCCAGACGGATACATAGACATATTTTTTACAATAAGTTTATTGGTAAAAATTCTTCCTGAATCGATTGTCACTGTTTTTTTACAAGCTTTTATTTATCTTTACATTTGCATGTTTGATTCAAATCTTGCGTTTTCAAATCAAGCTGTTCATTGGGTATTAATCAGCTACATAAACAATTACCAAATCGGAATAGGATAAAGTGATTAATAATCGTTTAAGGAAACGGTAGTCATCCGGACGTAGTAGTAAGTAATTATGAATGAAATTAATGTCTGTCATTTATCACGTGAATTTTATACGTCAAATCATAATTAATGTGTCTGTTTTATCATCTTGAAACTTTAATTTCTCACATTTTAAGTGATTAATAATCAGACGTAGTAGTAAGTAATTATGAATGAAATTAATGTCTGTCATTTATCACGTGAATTTTAACAATCAAAAAACAACTATGTTAATTAAGTTCAATTTCAAAAAATATATATATATTTGCTGACATTTTTAATTAAAGTGCCGATAATGCCTATGATCGATCGTATTTGTTTCTTCGCGGAAAGATAAAAAAGAAAATTGTTTTACTGGTAACTCGTTATCGCTTATTCTTTTGGACAAATATGAGTATATTTGATAAATCCTAATAGATAAAATTTTATTTTAAACGATTACTTCATCACTTTTAAACTGTTTTATCTTGTATGACTTTGCTTGCACGTGTCTTATATTTTACAAATCTACTAAGTAGGTAACTATAAAAACTGATAAGTAAATACTATGTATTCGCTAGTGGATTATTTTGTTTTCATAATTTATTTTGCCTCCAATCTTATTACAGACGACTACGGAGCCTTTTTTAGTCAGTCAAATTAGGTATAAATATTTTTTCCACCATTTAGGTGTGTTAGATTAGACGTTTATTTTTATCTTGTATAGATAGTTCCCAGGTACCTATGACATGCCAATTTGTCTCTGAATTGACGATGACATAATGATAAAGTTTAATATTAATTAAGTTATTAATTGGGTTAATAGTCAGGAAAAACAATTAAGCACAGAATTTGATAAAATGATTAATAATCGTTTAAGTAAACGGTGGTCATCGGCACGTACCTTTTGTATCGATAAATAATGGATAAACCTAATATTTTACCACTTTGCGGTGCTTTTTAATTATCAATGACGTTAATATTTCACTTGGAAGCCACAATTGATGAAAATGGTATTTTTTGGTCTAAAAATATTTTTTTATATTTTTTTTTCAACGATGTATTCTTGCCTTGCATTCGTAGTCAATTAATAAACCACTAATCCTTTAAAACTTTTGATAAACATTAGTATAAATAAATAAATAATACGTCACTGATCTTAGTTGGTGTTATAACTACAAATTGTATACGGTTTTATTTAACTAACCAATGTAGGTTTGTAAGTAAGTTTGTTAAAGTTATGTTAATATGTAAGTTAAATTTCACCCATTCTCTTAAAATCGGATTGACTTGAAAAGTATGATTATATTATAGTTTAGATGCCAGTACAAGTGGAAATACAATTAACAAAAAACAATTAAAGTGGACTGGGAATTTAAAGTTTTAGTTCATTTACTTCGAGTAGTTTCTCACTTAACTGAGAACCTCTTTTATTTTATCTAGACAAGTACAAATACCGGTATATGGCATCACAACATCGCATCGTCTTTGTCACACCAAATCCAGCATAACATTTTATCGAAGTCAAGAACATCATTTGATTTGACACCACCTTTTCGTTCAACCATATTGACAAGTGCCTACGTCAAGGGACCAAGCATATTGGTTGAAATTAGCACCAAATAAACTTGATTCACATGACAGCGATAAGAGGTATATAAACATTGGAATTTTACTGTTGTCACATACGCTTATATACCAAATCACCAGAGTTTTTTGATATCGCAACGTGTACAATTTCTACTGAATAATGTCTCAGGTTTTTTTGGTGGTTGTAAACTGTTTTCGAACTTTTTGTACTATAATATGGCCACTACGCCCAGCCCTTTATTACGCTAAACAGAAAGGTTATTGCCAGCAAAAGTAGGTTCGGAATGAAACACAGTTTCAATTTGATTGAAAAATAGCTTTTCATTGAAAGAAGATTACAATTGCGAAGAAGCCTCTAGACATGTTACGGCTAGAAACCTGGTCTAGTAAAATAAAAAAGCAATTTCTTTTTTTATTTACTAATACACAAAATAGAGTAATTCACAAAATTAATACACGAAATTCTGACTACCTACAAAGAATCCAGTCATTACCCGACTGTAAAAAGAGGTAATTTTTTTAACCAACTATGTATTGTGGAATAAAACTTCAAAAAAATTAAAATATTGGTTAAGGTTATCGAGTGGCGACCACAAACCGAAAACAGAGGCAGAAATCCTACAAGGTGGATCAACCCCTTGGACAGAGTTACTGGCAACCAGTAGATGCAGGTGGCAAGGTGTCGTTGATAAAGGCGTTCCAAGGGAGGTTTTTGTTCAAAAAAGGACGTCTTCCGTCAGATCATGATTTACAGCCAAATGTGTTCATTTGAGCAGAAGTTAAATTTCAAATTCGAAATTCAAATCATTTATTCAGTAAAAAGAGCACAATGGATACTTTTACACGTCATTTTTTTAAAGCTACCAGCGCTATTGGAAAGACCATCGTTGCCAAGAAGAATGCGCCGCAAGAAACTTGGCAGAAAATTTCTCAAAATAAAATAATTACAAATATAATACTTAAACAACAACAGTATAAAAAAATAAAGAAAAAATACATGAAAAGAGCAATTAGTTGGTGAAACGACGGTCAACTTTGTGCAATACCTTTACAAACGTAAATTACACGACTTTGTCCGGTCCGCCTCATGGCGCATAATGCATTGAAATAATTTATTCTAGTTATATTAATCGAATCCAAGTGAAAGGAAAACCGGCTGCGTCACAGGCGCGTAAGCTGTGCGCGTGGGCAAACGTCCTTGCCGCTTTAATTTAATTACTAGGGACATTTTACTTAGTACCTATGACGTTGGTTACTGACTGAGTTGATTTTAAAAAGACCTTTAGACGCGTAATAAGTCAGATTCTCCATGAGGAAAAGCTTTTAAACAATATGAGTTTTTGAGACCCATTCCCAAGCTTTTTTCGCTTTTTTTGATTCTAATCGATACTTAAGGTGATGCATCGCTTAAAAATTAATCGAAAACAGAGCGTTTGTACCCTGCAACCCGCTCACACCCCTCTACTTTTTACGCGGCTTGCGTGTCACAGCCAAGAGTAGTATGTTACACTGACAGCGCCTAGACAGCGCGCTAAAACAGACAGAGAAGTCTTAGAGTTGCTCTTGCAACTTTTTTTTACTTATTTTGCAAATAGTAGTAGGTAATGTAATTACGAGTATTTTTAACCGAGGTTATCAATTCGGTTGTATTTTTTTATATTTGTTTATTATTATTATTATTTCTTGTATTTTTTTTCTTTAATTGTATACTATAGTTTTTAAGTATTTTATTTGTTATTATATTATTATGAAAAAATGACTTTCTGCCAAGTTTCTTGCGGCGCATTCTTCTTGGCAATGATGGTCTTTCCGAAAGCGCTGGTACTTAGTTTAAAAAATACGTGTAAAAGTGCCCATTGCGGCCTATTTCCTGAATAAATGACTTGAATTTTGAATTTGAATTTGCTTACCTCAGACCTCCGTCATTTATGAAGAGATAACAAAAAAAATCTGTTCGTCTAGGAATGCTTTCAATTAGGTCTCATAAGCACCAAATCAGGATCTGATGATTGGATCCTAAGGAATTCGAGGGAAGTCTTCAAATATTGTAGGGACACCAAATTAATGTAATTTCGATATATTTAGTAGTAACTTGTGCATTTGCTCTTGAAAATCGTCATTTCGTGAAGTGGAACTGATGATGAAGACCACATTTGACCAACCGAGTTACTACTCAATAAGTAACAAGTACCTCACGGGTTGAATTTCAATTACTTTAACACAGTTGCTAAGCAATTAAGTTCATCGTAATGCATATGGTGAAATGGAACGGGTGACGAAGCACCAAGACTCCTCAATAATGAAAGTCTCAGCATCGGAAAAAGCATGTTGAAGTATGGGTTAAAACTAATTTAATATGAAAATTTGGAATCTTAATTTGATCCGAGTTGCCTGTAACATGCAAATCCCTGTCTTACAAGAGGTATCTTTGATATTTTTTCCGTGCTATAAAATTTTACGAATCGTGTTTCGACAACTTACAAAATGAAGTCATTGAAATGAAGAAACGGGTTTTCAAATGTCACTTTGATATGTTTTGTAATTGCTGAGAAAAATCTAGATGCCTTACACCAAAATGCCCAATTCGTCGTCTTAACTACATTTACTTAAGCATGTCTTTCAGTCAGTGTAGGTTTTGTATTAAAAGTTCAATTAGTTATTAGGTACTTTCGTGCGAATTTTTTGTGTTTTTTTTTACATTTATCCCTTAAGATTAGAAGCCATAATAGTTATTAGAATAGAGACTTCTCTTAATTCTTCCGTTAATTGAAAAAAGAGTATTTTTTTGTACGGGTACATGAACCCTTTCGGGCGCTATTTCACACCCCTGTAACTTCTTTCCTAATTGTTTCCTTATGTTCTGTATGTTATTATTTCCTACTCTCAGCCGCTTCAGCCACCGTGCCAACGCTGGCAACGCATAATATTTAATGCTGTAGGTGTACATGGGCGGCGGTGATCACATACCATCAGATCACCCGCATGCTCGTTTGCCAGCTATTCGATTTAAAAAAATATGTAGTCTATAAAGTATTTATTCTATGGGCTATGTTGCCCGTAATACATGATTTTATTATGATTACAAGTATTTATAACTTAGGTATACTTTTACGACAGTTTTTATTTCAATTGTATTTATCGCAATTTTGAACATGAAACTACCGTGAGGTGAGACTCACTCATATTAAATGATATTGTGCCACAATATCATTTTATATGTATTTATCGCATCGACATTTAACAATAATTATAAAGTACCTACCCGGTAAAGTTTCAACATGTCATAATAAAATTAAATCTAAGTCTTAAGCAGTCTTCAAGTAGTCTATTACAAAATCAAAAGTCGTAATACGATTTCTCGGCTGCCTCGCTGCGCGCGCGCAAAAACGTTGGCAACAAAGCGCGGGCAAAACCCAGGCCTTGGCTCAGACCGGTCGCGTTAGTACCGTAATCGCGCATTAATAGTTTCAATCATATTATAAAATATGGAGGCTTAATGTCGTGGAGGTTCGGAGTTAGAGCAGTTGGAGGTTAAAGCGTTGTATAGTTAGCATCAAAACTAGCTGTACACTTTTGTACTTTGTCGTTTTATAGACACGTACTAAACGCAAGACGTCAATGTGTCAATGCGACAGAGTAAAAAGTGATCCGCTACTTTTGATGCTGACTGTACAATGATACTCGATAAAACGGTTGGTGCTGCGAAATTAATAACTTTTACACCCTTTTCAAAAGAAATATTTGTTCACTAGTGTTTACTCGCGGCGTCGCACGCGAGCTTTGGTATTGAATTCATACATACATACATATCAATTAAAGTAAAACTAACCTAAACGTAAAATACCTGCATAAAAAAGGCAAATAATAATAATAATGAAAACTAAAACAAATGATTTAAACCAGACCCCTTATAAGCCGTGGTGGCCTAGTGGTTTGACCTATCGCCTCTCAAGCAGAGGGTCGCGGGTTCGAACCCCGGATCGCACCTCTGAGTTTTTCGAAATTCATGTGCGGATTTACATTTGAAATTTACCACGAGCTTTGCGGTGAAGGAAAACATCGTGAGGAAACCTGCACAAACCTGCGAAGCGATTCAATGGTGCGTGCGAAGTTCCCAATCCGCACTGGGCCCGCGTGGGAACTATGGCCCAAGCCCTCTTGTTCTGAGAGGAGGCCTGTGCCCAGCAGAAACGACGAGATCCCTTAGGCAAGGTTCCGAAGATGCTGGCAGCGTCCCCTCTTTAAATTGATAGGCTAATTCTATATCCCAGGAAGCTGCCAGCTCTTTGGTCACCTGTGACGTCTACATCGTGGTCTTTAGGTATTTACGTTGTACTGTAAACAATCGTGCCAAATTTCATGACTATATCCAGCGGATTGGACACGGACAGAGATTTAATCCCGATCCCGTTGGAATATCGGTATAAAAGTAGCGTACGTGTTATAAGATGTCCAGCTATCTACATACCAAATTTGATCCAAATCCAATCAGCCGTTTTAGCGTGAAGGATTAACAAACATACACACACACCATACTCATAAATTTTAGCATTTATAATATTATTAGGATTGTAATGTCATGTTACAATTCTTATATTCATTCATAGTTTTCAGTTTTGTTATCAAAAAAGTCCCTTGCCGTTCCCGGCGCAGAAGTGCCATAACGCTCACGGTATTGCCACAGTGAATAGCTATGGACAGCCTTTGCACCAGAAGATTTTTTCAAAAGTGTCATTTATTATGCTGAGTGGGGCCCACTTTATACTATTCGATGTTATTTTTTTATTCGTTCCATCTAATGTATTTTTATGTGTATTGAATATGCGTTAAAAAATGTTTCTCTCTCTCTCTCTCTTTCATTTTAAAAGTGGTAAGAAGACTGTTTCTAGACAGTACAAGGTGTTTTAAATTGCACTCGGAATATTTTGAATAACCTGTGTAATTATGTAAACCAAGGTGACTTTGAACAAATATTGATCTGCAAATTAGTGACAGCTTAGATCCTAACGCGTTGAATCACCGTGTTGAGTCTCAATTAATGTTATCGTATTATTTATCACTAATTAATGAATGCAAATTGATTAATTCGAATTTAAAACGTCATCTCAGCAGGCAATATTTACCACGGCTTACATTTCTATTAGATAATTAGATAATTATTAATAATCTTATTTAAAATACAAAATGGTTTACGCATTTATGCAACTTATTGTTTGTCTATACAGCGATTTTTTTTCACGTTTTCAACCCCACTCCGCTGTTTAAAAAAAATTACAAACAGAAAATACGTTGAGAAACGCGAGTTCGATTCATACTGGGCGTCTTTTTTATTATAATATTACAGTGATCATCATCATCATCATCATCATGTCAGCCGAAAGACGTCCGCTGCTGGACATAGGCCTCCCCAAGGCTCTCCACTCAGACCGGTCTTAACCAGGTCGTCGCTCCATCTTGTTGGAGGCCTACCGACAGCTCGTCTCCCGGTCTGCGGACGCGCCATAGCGCTATATATATGATGTATATTGTATCACTCACTTCAAAGAAAATCGTCTAATACAAATATATTAAAACGTACGTGACCATTCAAACAAACATGACAACTTCATTTCCACTAACTCACATGTCGAAACCGAAGATCAAACAATGAAAAGCAAAAACGTTGTTACTCGTCCATACATTTCTTCAATTAGCAATATTAGCATACATTATCTATTCCTGTTCTATCTCTTGAATATTCAAACCACAGTTGAATCATGTTACTGAGAATATGAAGACTAAAGTTACTTGTTAGTCTGCTTATTGGAAGGTTAAGTTACTTAAATATGACTTTGAGGGAAAACCTCATGGTGCTTGTGTCACTCACTGACAAACCCTAACAATATTTTAAACAGAGATCGGACAGATAAACGTAATTTTTCGCAATAATATGGACATGATACCAACAATAATTAAATAATTAATCAATTAATTAATCTATTTCTTAAGATTTCATTTTCATTCCTGGTAACATAACACAAAGATTTCTTATAGTGTAGATTTGTTAAAGAAAATATACAATACTTTACTTACTACTCCAACTACGAAAGCTGATACTTTTATTAACATTTTACTAAAGTTATCATTTTGAAAGCCTGTGTAGTGTAAATTGTTATCTCCAAGAATTGAAATGTATTTTCAAGAAATTGATTAAATAATTAATACTAATTGATTCTGGAGTCTTGTCCACAATATTGCAAACAATGACGCTAATCCTTCCGATCCTTGATAAATAAGAAAGTTTGTTGAAGCTGGTTGAATGCATCGAATCTTCTTTTCTTAGTTTTTACGCTCTTGACAGTATTCGTAGTCGACTCTTGGAAACCACAACTTGGAGACCTCCGTGACGACTATTTTAGGAAAAATATTTCCTGAAAATATTTGATTATGAGTATGAGTATCAAAGCTATGAGTTATTCTGAGAGGGGGCTTGTGCTCCGCCAGTGCCAGTGTAGGCTGGGATGATGATGATGATGAAGTTAAAGGTTAATAAAAAAAACCGGCTAAGAGCATGTCGTACACGCCCAGGATAGGTTTCCGTAGCCATTACGAAAAAAACAAATAATATTTTTCTAAGGTTTTCGTATTGTGTACTTAATCTTCCAAGTTTAGGTATATTTTATGCTACTATTTACTCTTAAACTAGTAATAATTCTCAAGCAATCTTAGCCGCTATAATTTTCCTTGAAATAAAAACAAATCAATGAGTGAATATTTACTACCATTCGGAATTTTTCAAATTTTTCCACCAAACAGTTTAGATTTTAGAGGGGGGGGGGGACGACGACGCACGATTTCAATAAAAATTTGCACTTTAAAGTTTAATATTTCGCAAACAGATCACTGAATAGGAAAATTGGCTTGGCAACCCCACAATGGTTTTAAAAGACCTATCCAACGATTCCCCATAATAAAGGGTTAGTTGCGAAAAAAAAACACCCCCACTTTACGTCAATGGGAGGTTTTTTTTACTTTTTTTGATTGTACCACTTTGTCGGCATGACTGATATGTATATTCATGTAAAATTACAGCTTTCTAGTACTAACGGTCTCTGAGCTTACCCGCGGACAGACAGACGGACAGACATGGCGGAACTATAAGGGTTCCTAGTTGACTACGGAACCCTAAAAACAGAGCTGATAATTCAACAAAAAGATCTATTTTTAATTTAAAAACATTTGACATTTATCAAAGGACAAGCCTTTATGAGAGTACAACAAAGTCAACACGAACAAACAGACGAATGGGTTAAGGTTATCACCCTATCGAATACTGTTACAGCAACAACAAGTAAACAACAGCAAACATCTAAATAACACGTGTTTTCAGACTATTGAATAGTGATTGAAAACATTCTGTAGACAAACTTATCGTATTGTTAATTACTTAGGAAAATTACACATTTACTTCCAGCTCTTAAATTGATAGGTAGCGGGGAAAGTTGTCAGCCAATTTAATTCTAATATTATTTAAAATACAGTTTAACTAGTTTCAATAAATATCATGAAAACATAAATGTGTACTGCCATGTGTGTATCATGAAAACACAGACGTAGCTTTTGTAAAAAGGATGTAGTTCATTGGACAAGTAAGTGTAAGCCGACAGATAATTTGATTATTACTTGTCAATTTACTTTGCTGTACATTGCTGGCAATTATAATTTTATTAGAAAGTTAACAGTCTGAATTTTAGTTTATTAATTAAATTAACGGCATCGTTAAGTTACGGAAAACCGTTACTTTAACCTCCCTTAAAAAAAACCTGGCTGCCGGTAGCACACTGTATACTGGGCGACAAAAAAATCGGGCCCTCAAATGTATTCAGTAATAGGTAAATTTATATATTACGTAAGTCCAATTTTGTGCCGCTGAGTATATTTTATTGTAAAACCTTTAATTTTATATACGGAATTCACAAAAAATATTAAAATTTCAAACATTGAAATTTATTTTTCTATAAATCATCTTTTTCATCTAGTAAAGAGATAAATTATGTCAACTACCTTTTTGTCTGTTCGATGCATTTTAGCAAACAATCTAAAAAACTCTGCCAGTGATCGATTAAACTAACTTCACTGAAATACCTTATAAGGTCTGTCGTTTCGATTAGGCCGATATACACCGATAAACCCTCGAACTTGCTTACCGATAAGACACCGATAACTCGAGGAATAAATAAGTACTGATAATATTGAAAAAAAAAGTACGCATTTGCTTGAGTGTCTTCGAGAAGCGCGGGCGCGTCTTATATTGAATATTATTAATTTACAATAATAATTATTATTATTTTATTAAAATGGTGCCCTGTTGGGATTACAGTGCGGGCAGATATTGTCGTAAATGTTATACGGTGAGTGATTATATAATTGTGTGTGATAATTATTTGCAACGTTATTTATTATGACTTTATTATGAAGATTGCTCTTATAGAGAGAATGTTGCGCTAATCGTTCTGTATATTTGTGTACTGTTGCTTAATGACAATAATAATAATATTTCAATTATTATGGACAGTAAAATTGCTAGTTTAGTAAAGCTATGAGACTATCAGAAAATAATGTATTAAATAATGTAGTAATGTGTCACGAATCAAGATGGATAGAAACTTTTTTTTCTGGAGACAATGACGTATATTTTCTTACAGAACGCAAAAAGAGAATAACAAAATTACATGATGTTGAAAATAGCCTGAATGGCTTCGAGAAAAAATGGTACGGCCGTGCCTTTGTTTTTGTTTTGCTCGAAATGGCGGGGGCACGGTAGTGGTATTTCAGATATTTTTTTAAAATTAAAATTACTTAGTAAAGTAAGAAAGAGAGTAGAATAAAAAAGTTTTGAGTGTTTTCTCATTATTTCCAGAGATTTTACTTTATAATTTAACTCTATTAATTAGGTAGGTATTAGGCTGTTGCATAATTATATTAAATATTATACCTACTATTCCACCACGAATGGGGATTTAGTATTTTTATCAGTTTTCTTACTGATAAACATAAGTGAATCACAATGACGTCAAGTGTTGAAGAGATAGAAATTATGAGAAACTTGTTTGGATAACTCATATTACAGTAGAACCCGCTTAAGACGATTTTGAGGGGACCTAGCAAAAAAAAAACGTCTTAACCAGGAAATCGTATTAAACGTAAAAAAATAACTAGTACCTACCTGATTTTTGTTTCTGATTGTTCATCGTAAACTTTTAATATGATCACTTTTTATTCTTGCAGTGATTGCTTTTTTTATTTTTGACATCACTGAACTAAGTTAACACGAATGAAGATAAGAATTTTATACTCACAACAATTGAAACTTAACACAAATAAAATTTAAGTGTAGGTAGGTATACGGTCAGGGACTTTAATTCATGAGCCACCTTGGAACCATTTCACAGTAAACGTCATAGTGACGTCACATTAATTAACAATGAAAAGGTGATGAATTAAAGTCCTTTACCGTACGAACCAATTAGCCGATCGCTTAGTCAGGGGTGGTCAGGGCTACAAACTTGCGAGTAGCTTGACAGGAGGTGTCGCCAGAATCGCGGCCCCTTGCGTAATATTAGTACGACATAGTAGTCCCTTTTTTTCACCAGAATACATAAGTTGGTAACATTGAACGACGATGCAAGGTGGCTAATATAATAATAATTTAGATGGCGTATTAAAACGGGACGCTAGTCGTATTAACCGTGAAAAAATGTATGAAAACAGGCCTAAAATTGCAGGGACCGGCGTAAAATGGCGTATTTAAATTTAATTACACAATAGCAATAAGAGAAGAAGCGATAGATAAATGCACTAATATTTCCTAGTTTAGTTTTTTATTTTTAGACGACCGGATGGCCAAGTGGTTAGAGAACCTGACTACGAAGCTTGAGGTCCCGGGTTCGATTCGCGGCCGGGGCAGATATTTGTATGAATAATACGAATTTTTGTTCTCGGGTCTTGGACGTTTAATATGCATTTAAGTATGTACTTATCGTACCAGTTTATTTATTGACAATTAAGAATAATAAAATAGATAATGCATTAAATAAATAAAAAACTATACTAGACTTAAAAATCTTAGATAAAATAAAAATAAAAACTTAAGACTAAAACAAATTACTTAAAGTGTACCTCTTAGGCAAGGTCCCGAAGATGCTGGCGGCGTTTCCTCTTTGATTAGCTATATAAGTATGTTTATCCGTTGTCTAGTATCCAGTACTGCTTAGTTTGGGACTAGGTCAATTGGTGTCAAGTGTCCCATGATAATATTTATTTATAGTTCACAATATACTATCATAAAAAAGTGAGGTTTTGTTCCTACAATTGACAACGTGTAAAACAACAAATCAAATAAATAATATTCTGTTTTTCTACTAATTACACGTATTTCTTATTAAAACTTAATTTTAGTTTATACCTTCCATTTTAAACTCTGTTTCATATAGTAGAAAATTCAATTTTAAATCATGTGTCACTGTATGTCTGTCTCTTTCTGAATTGTACGGTGCGTAAGAGACGGATTGATACTTTAACAAACTTATCACTTTTGACATTAAAGTAAAATAATCTAGTAAAAAAATGTTTTCATAAAATCAACTAAGTACCTGATTTTAAAAATTACATTCCGTCCTATCTTCCATTTTTACTGGTTTTTACGTTCAATCACTGCAATTTTGTATGAAGGTTGTATTTATGAATGGGTTTTTGTATGACACAATCCAATCGTGAGTCAATGATTCTAAAAACCCTCTTGCATAAGTGAAGTACTGAAAAATAAACGACATTTGCATTTATGTTTACACTAGTAATAGCTATGCTAACTTATACCTACGGCTGGGTTATTCCATCATAATTTATTTATGATGTCGTCTAGACAAAATTTTATAACTTAATGTACGTAAAAGCCTCATAAACAGGAATGTAGATATCCAATTACATTTAATTATTATATTAAAATTCAAACTTACGAATATAGGAATAATAACAATTAATTGTACACCATAATAGTTTTTGCCCGCGACTTCGCTCGCGCAGAATTCATATGTACCTACCTAGTTTTAAACTTTTTTGGTCACACAGGAACCAATACATCCAGAGTATTTAATATTACCCGTATGACAAATTTCATGGAAATCTGTTCAGCAGTTTTTGCGTGACAGAGTAACAAACATCCAAACAAAGATCCATCCATCTTCCCTTTCGCGTTTATAATATAAGTAAGATAAGATAAGAAGATTCACATAATGTTTTGTTTGGTCCAATAATGTTTTCACATATTATTTCTTTCACATATATTAGAAAAAATAATTGCGTTGGCTCCGTTGGCATTTTAAAAAAATCACATTAACAATACGAAAAGTATTATAATTATTAGTAGAAACGTTGGCTTTGGGTTTTCACATTATTATTTCTTTCACATTTTTAATTGCGTTGTGCTTTTAAAATGTTTTAGGAAACTGTAGTTAAGTGTATTGTATTTGATAGAATTTATGTCATTCTTTATTGCAACAATATCGCTGCACTTAGCTTTTGCCCGTTGATGTCTTTTGACGGCGCAACAAAGATTGCAAAGTAATACCAACCTTTGCATTAGCTGTTAAAGTTCAAAATGGATTGCTCCGGCGTCATATAGTTATTACTTTATTATAAAGTGACACATATAACTTAATTAATAGCCGTTTCTCAGACTTATTCGATATTTTCCTTGCAATCCATAAATACTTAATAGGTTATGTTACTAATAGAAAAATGAGTAATACAGAATACATAAACAAGCATTTTCCCACATAAATTACAAGCGTCACACGTGATCTGGGTGTGTAATACAAGCATGTAGGTATGAACGTTACTTACGTACAAAGAGCAGAATATTATCCAGAGGCGTTACTATTTTGTAGTTAGCGCCTTTTGTAACGTCCACCCAGATTGTTATTATCTTTCTGGCTGTAGTACAGTCGTGCTAAGCAGCAGTGCAGCAGCTTTAATTTATAACTTTTTTATTAGTGTTTATTACTCTGCAAAAAAATTCAAGTTTTTACATGACAGCTTTGGTAGAGGGCACTTACAAAATTTGCAAACAAAAGCCTAAAAATATTTCTTTTTATTAATTTCGTCAAGGTGGCCATAATGAAATCTCTATTAACTTAAATGACAGTAAAAATAACTGATCTCATTCAAAACTCTGGGTACCTAAATCTAGCAACACTTGTTTTTTTCGCACCCGCTCACTCTATTATTAGACTATGAATGAAGTGCGGAAGCGGTTGCGTCACTGCGAACAAAAGCCGGCGCAGCGGAAACGTTTACTATAGTACAGCCAAGTATAGTGAGCATGGGGATTACCTGGATCAATGAATGACGGAAGTGATATACCCCAGTCACCTAACACCTTTGCTTTAAGTAAAATCAACATTAATTCAAATAAGCATTTTTTTTCTGGATTAAAATTAGGTCAGGTAATTTGCAAATATACCGTAAACTGCTTCAACTTTGCCCTTTGGCCCCAACATTGCCTGATTCGAATTAGAGTCAATAACTAGCACCCTTCTAGGTTTTTAAACTTTTATCCCCCCGTAATAATAATTCCCGTGTATATAAAAGTTTAAAACCTATAAGAGTGCTAAGTTATCGACTCTAAATCGAATAAGGCAATGTTGGGGCCAGAGGGCAAAGTTGAAGCAGTTTACGGTATTCTTCAATAATCCACCAAAACTTATCACCGCGACAGTAAAATCTTATAAAAAATAATATTTATAAACCGTGTAAAAATCAGGCGAAATTGCTACAAGCTCATTTACTTCACAATTTACTGGTTTTATTTATGTTCTTTGTAACACATGTAAAATCCACTTCTATTTAAAGGAACTTAAAAAAAGGCTTCATATTTTTTTTACCATCTTCCACCACCAAATTTTGGTGGATTCGAAAATATAGGTTATACACGTAAAAGCCGTATTAGCCTTTTATCGAATTATTCCCAAAAAACTGTAGAATGACCAGGCTATACTGACTATAACACTGCTACTATAACTTCCAGTCATGGTGACAGGCCCTGTCTACATCCATCACCTTTGGACTACATATGTACAACTTAGGGATGGGAATCTTCAAAAAACGAGCCTGATTTCTTAAAGGGCCACTCATCCGTAACCCAGCTTATGTTATGGATGTCCATGGGCGGCGGTGATTGCTTTCCATCAGGTGGCCCCTGCTCGTTTGCTGGACATTATTGAATTTATTCGAAGCTTGCTCGCTAATCCTGCCGTGAAGAAGTGCTTGCACTGTTGTGTTTCGGCGTGGAGAGTAAGACCGCCGGTGAAATTACTGGCGCTTGAGGTATCCTATCTTAGGCCTCTAGGTTGGCAACGCATCTGCAATCCCCTGGTGTTCTAGGTGTCTGTGGGCGGTGGTGATCTCTTACCATCAGGAGACCCACTTGCTCGTTTTCCATCCAGTAGAATAAATAAATAAAAAGCTATAAAAATCATGATAAATTTCAAATGTAAAGGGAAATACGGGGAAAGGGAATCAGTAGGTTGTTATTTAAATATTATAATAGACTGCAGTTTTAAAATTAATTTAAGTCACCATAGAGCTGTAGCTAATATAGTTTTTGATCAACTCAAGTATTCTGAGAGCTAGAGTATATATTTATTGGATTAATTAAAGTATTCAAGTACCTTATTGTATGTGTTTTTCGCGAAGTTCGCGAGCACTAGTAAAAAGCTCGCCAAGTGGCAAGCGAGCTTGCTCCTACGTCTCTTTCATTAAAAAAATATGTGACGTTTGTTTTGTCATGCGCTATACTGTTTCCATTAACTTTTCTAACGTAAACATAACGTAAAAAATTTCTTAACAGATAAATAAATTCCTATTTGAACGGAAGCGAACCTCCAATCAAAATTAAATTAGTTTTATGACGTTTGTCGTCCAGTATTATATCGTAGCGTACTTCCCGAGATGACGCAGTTCATTGAGGCCTGCGCCGGCGCTCAGTGGCCGAGTGATCTACCCGCCGCGCAGACGCGGACAAAACTATACTGTCGAGGCCGGCACTGCTCTTGAAATAACAATAAAAAGTATAGCAACACTTTGTGAAATAAAAGCGGGACCAGCGAAGATTTGAACTAAAACACACGAAACGCTTACAAATGGTGAAAGAACACGACGGCGTTTAGTTTTACTCAACAGATGGCGCCTCGCTTATTATTTTGATGATAAGGCAGTGTTTTGTCAAGTAGCCAGTACAGACAAATTTGAAAAAGGCATTCGACGTTGTCTTTTGTTTGGATAGCTACAGCTAGTGTTGTTTTGAGTGAAACAGAGCTATGAGTGATAGCGGTTGAATGACACCGGCCGGCGGACTAACCTCAAATCCAGCCTGACTGATGTTCTGTGAGTGCGTTTATATTTAAAAGTGATACTTATGGAGGGAAGGCAGTACCAAGTGAGTTGAATTTACTCGTTAGGTAAGCTTGAGGAATAGGTACGTTTTATAACTGTTTTCTTTTATCGAATCGTCGAGTTTATAATAAACTAAACCGGGTATCTTTGCTCTATAAATAAACAGTAAAGACTTACATTGTAAACTGCTCGAATTTAAAAGAGCTTTAGTTTAGTAACGTGTAATTTAACTTATCTGTTCGCGACATCTCAGTACAAGACTCGAGTTTTTATAGCCAAATTATGCAAAGATTCTCAGTGTAACACAACTTTTGAGAACGTTTTCATGTTATTTTATGTCACGTAAACTAAATTTCATTATGAAAAGTGTATGTGAAATTCAGTGGTATGAAATGTGACATTATTAGTTGATTGTGTTGAGGTTTATTTTAACGTAATCTTAGTGCAGTTGACCGAATTCCGTGCGTGTGAAAATCCCAAGGTCATGTAAAAATTGTATCAAAAGTTGCGCCTGCGTCTGTATCGATACAATGAACTGACGTCAGCTTTAAGATCGCTTGTTACCGGATCAATAAGCGTGTCCTGAACAAGGGCGGAGGCGGTAAAAAACGCATTTCTCACGATGTCTAAAGTTACTGAAATCGATATATCTACTATTTAAGAACAAAAGCAGTTGTTTCCTGTCAATCAATATTAGTTGCTGTTACCGTTTCCGTTACCGTTTGATTAATAATCAGAATCTCGGAACCGGCTCCAACGATTTCGATGAAATTTGGTATGTGGGGGTTTACAGGGATGCCAAATCGATGAAGCTTGGTCTTATCTCAAAAACGCTTATTGTCGAGTTTTAGCCCGAGCAAAGCTCGGTCGCCCAGGTACTAATCCTGTTACGCCACATCTTGACACCTGCCTATTTGCAACGTATTTTTTGCTCATTGCATAGTTTCCGCGGGATAGCGATAACCGAATTCTACGCGGGCGTAGTCGCATGTACCTAACGGCTAGCCTGTAATAGTACATACATACATACATAAAATCACGCCTCTTTCCCAACGGGGTAGGCAGAGACTACATCCTTCCACTTGCTACGATTCTGGCATACAACTCTCGCTTCCTCTACATTCATCAATCTTTTCATGCATGCACGTCGGTTTAGAGTACTCCTGATCCGACCTTTCTTCAGAACGTCCCCGATTTGATCGTGGTACGTTCGTCTAGGCCTTCCTCTCCCAACGTTCCCATTCATGCTCGTCTTATAGATCTGCTTAGTCAATCTAAGTTATCTTAGTCTGCTGTCTGTAATACTAGTATTACAATAATAATACTAATCCTCAAATAATTCAATCTAAGTGGTTTCCGCGTGCCAGCCGGCGCCAGTTCGAATGAATTCCGCTGATTTACTTACGTATGCAGCCGCACGCGCAACTCGTCTGTCTGTCTTTCATTTTTTGTTAAACTAAACTGCCTAAGGCTAAGGCCAAAAGCGCACGCTTGGCGGTGAACGCTACGGCATTATGTCTACGCGGCGAGCGTAGCTTGAACTCAGTTCGTTGATCGGTTGAGATGCTGACGGCGTAGAATTGAATTGGTTGGTGGTGCAATGTATTGAAGAAATGCCTGCACTTGTCTCGAGCTGATTTTTGTCTTGTTTCTTTGAAAAAAAAAAGCTTTGTGACCATTTTTGCGGGTCATTCCGAAAGTGCTGAGTGAGAGTAGGTATAATAAAATACATGTTAACAGACATTTGCGGCTTATTTATAGTATAACCGTTTCTAATTTTTGGAAATTAGAATTAGAATAGCGTAAAAAAATTATCACTGAAAAATCTTAAAAAATAAAAATTAATTCTATACTGCGTTTAACTACCTATACTTGCATTTTAACTTATCAAATTATCTTTTTAACTTTAACATGAACAATGGCTCATTGCAATAAGTATTGTTTTTAAAGCAAAATTGAAAAAAATATTTAGTAATAAAAAGTATTGAAATAGAACGCATGTTAATAAAATGTAACATTATAGTTCGCCATACCACGCTCAGAAGCTTTAACATCTAAGCTTAGCTTGCGTTAGTTAATCGGTTTTAGCTGGACCGTTAAACCTTGTAATGGCTACTTATCTGTCATTACTAATACAATAGATTCGTGTCTTAGTTTCGATTCCGGGTACTCGGAATTTCTGGTAATAAATAACATTATAAGTAGCTACATTATGTGGGTATTGTTTATAACTTAGAGTACAGAATGACATAAATTTTTACAGACTTTCGCTTTTATGATAAAGTAAATGCGGTAAAACAATAGTAGTCCTATAAACCAAAGATTTCGCTACTCTACCTTAGTCAGTTGTTGTTCCTGACTATAAAGCATGAGGTCCCAGGTTAGTTTGATCCCTAGGGGCAGATAATTACGTATGAAAAATACAAAACGTTTGTTTCGTGTCCTGTGATATTTATAATTAATGCCATTGTTGTATTGTAATATTTAGAAATGGATATGTTTCGAGATAAAATACATTTCTAATGTACCATTTTGTCACTACTAACAATACTTAATACTTTTTATCAATACTAACATCCAAGTTTCGAGTCAATCATCATCGAATTGGTTGCTCATATAGTTGTAAGAAGTGAAGCTGGTGTAAGGGTATAAAAAAATCGTACAAATCAAATCTTAGAACTATAGCATATACTTTTGACTGTCTCATATATGCGAGTAAAGTATCAACAGCCGATTGTCTTGACAACTTGTATAACATTTGAGAGCGATCAACTCTTTTTTTGCTTAGGTTGGCAAGAAAAAGCCATGTGTTTGGGTAATGTAAATAAACGCATATTCTGAGAAATCGACGTAGAGACACACCAATCGGTTTAATGACTTTGAAGCACATATTACGTCATCGCTTCAGTTACGAAGCGTAGTTTTTGTGTACAACCAAATAAAAAACCTCTTGCACGTGAAATAAATACTAAAATAACCTACAGAAAAATGTTATTTACGAATCTGGACAGTCAAATTGGAAATCTGGAATGTCAACTTTACCTACTGCTGTCTTAAGGTTAAAAGGCGGTATATCTAATGCAAAATGTCTAAACAATAGTATAAATAAACCAAAAGTGGTATTTTTTCGAGGTAATGCCTTTTTCCAGAAGAGGGCAGTAGTTTTTTTACTTTAAACATCTATTAACACTTTACAATATCATTCAAAATTTTTCATTGTAGATCTTCTATGGATATAGTAGTCCATTGTAATCAACTCGATATTACAGGATTAATCAACGTATACACACATCTTCCAGTAGCTAGAAACTTGAATTCTTGTTCTATATTCCCACGTTACAATCAATCATGACAATTGTCTCGCTATTACAATAGATTTTCATACAAAAACTGGCATGGAAATGAAGGGAAGCTGTTTTCCTGTTCTGACTGGTATGACCGCTTCATTTTCGACCTTTCTGTGTTAGTGTGGTGTTAGTCTTTGGACATGATGGGTCTATGCCTGTCTTTGCTTAACGTAAGTTTTTAAAATTAAACTGGATTCACATTTATTCCAATTGGAATATTTCAATAATTTTTTTTTTCAGACATTGTCCATAATTGTCGGTAATAGCTTATTCTATGTTAGATAAAATTAAATAAAAGCAAAGAAATCAATCAAAAATAATCAAATCACATTAAATGAAATTAAATTGAATGTAATGATTGTTTTTTTAAATAAATATTGCTCTGTCCACTGTACGGAAAAAAAATCTAGAAAATAAAATATGATAGGTAATGGTGGATGAACGATGACAGCGCGAATCCCAGCAGAGAGAAATTATATTAAAGTATAAAATAAAATTTCGCGAAAAATATTTTTATCAGTCATGTTTCAGTGCTTTATTACTAGATAGTCCACTCTATTCTATGAATAATCTATGTATTTTCGTTGTGTATTTTCATTAGCTTCTAAAAAATAAATAAATTCTAAACAGTAGGAAGTCGTTTTTACACAACACGTTAATTCGAACAAAACAAATAGGGACGGCATCACATTTAACCGTCAGTTAACACTTATCAATGGATGGTGAAACAGTCCCTTAATATCTACATTTGTTTTTTTGCATGTCATTTTTTTATCTCATATCAATTCGGCGTCAATGTTTTTAACTTGAATTTAGATAAGCTTCCAAATATTATTTGCCAACGTGAATTATTTTAGGATAAAATTTGCTTTATCCAGCACACCACTTTAAAATCTAGGCGTGTTTCAACACTCATCATAAATTTTCAACAAACAATTGGATCTAAATATAATTTTTCGCTTCTCAGACAATGTTTTCTTTAACGCATCTGGCGATACATCAATGTACCTTGACGTCATTACGACATGATCTAATCTGTGACGTTTTTTAAAAAAATGACATGATAGCATCAACACTATGGTATTTACCAGGCCTGGGGCTTGGTAATAACTGATGACTGATGAGTTGATGACACTTATTAATATGACAATGTGATGATAAAAACGAAGTAAGCGAAAATTTATCAGCACGGGGTCGTTTGAGGTCTAACGTTGTTATCTAAATGTGACAAATTCGTCTTCCTTTAAAAAGGAAATTTTTGAACAATGTTATCACAGTTTACTATCATGCAAAGGCACCAAAAATTGTGTTAAGCATTATTACAGTAATTTTAATTGGAGCTATTTTTATTTTAAAGCACAAATGTGGATGACGCAGAACCATGATGTTTTAAAAGCTCTTTTTAATATGTCAGTCAACTCTATCATAGCTGTCGAAGCGTTGATATTGAAGTAGCAGTTATCATCAATATCTAATTGGTCCTTTCTTTGTCCGCAGATGCCACAGACCGTCCCCCGGTCCGGCTTGAGCCCGCCGTCCGCGTCACAGGGCGAGCGCGCCGTCCCCGCATCCCCCGTGGATCTACATCATCTGCTGCGCTTCCTCGGCGCCGCCTCCCCCCCAGAACCCATGCTACACTCCCCGTCCTCACATACCAAACCCCCACCACCATACCCAGAAGACAACAACTTTCTCGAGCGCCTGTATGACTTCGAAGGATATCCCACACCATCCCCATCCTCAGACGAAGGCTCAATACCCACAGTAGCACTCCACCCTCCTTCACCTTACAGCTCTCTATCATACAACTCCCCCTTAGTTTACATCAAGGAAGAACCCAATAGATTATCAGTACCCGAGTTCGCTTCCCCTTATCCCCTCTCCCCTTCTGGATCCTGTGCCTCATACGGCAGCAGTCAGACTTACTACTCTTCACCTGTACCTCAGCATGAAGAGTACATCGACATCGAAGAACTGTTGAAAGAGAATCAAATACTCCAGGAAAGCATTCAAACAAATTACATCACACCTAAAATTGAGATTGAAGAGCCCAGAGATCACGTACTTTTAAGGTCAGCCCTCGAGGACACATCCTTCCAGAAGAGATTAAACCTGAGGCCTATTCCTTTGGAGCTGGCGACCGTAAAAATGGAGGAAAGCAGCGGCGGCACTGGTTCAGAAGAGACATTGGTCAATCCAGACATCGACAGAGTGTTATCAATGGCCATCGAACAGTCAAAGAGAGATGTGGATGACACCTGCTCCGTACTCGGAATCTCACCTGGTGAGTCTTAATCTGTGTCTTCTCTCGATGATGTAAAATGCGTATTAATAAATACCGACCACAATCGTGTACGTAAATGGAACAGGCATGAAAATTATGCGCTAACACTTGTTAGACGATCATTAGTGACGTCATATCGACGCGGTAAAAAATATATTTCCACGTAGTGACCATGTTAGCTACTGCTTAAGCACACAACGATTATAAATATAAATGGTTTCTCAGAACATGGCGTCGGTTACGTAAGCTGTCAACTGTCTATTAGAGCTACTAGATCGAGTCGATAATTAACTGAACTGAGGCCTCGAATCGATTATAGTTTTGTGATAAACGACAAAAAGCACTCCATTAACAGAATCTTTTACCAACGATGATGTCAATATGGTTGTTATTAATTTTTTTTTTTTTAAATACGTAGTAAAGCACACTGTTATAAGACTTTTAAATAAAATATTACCTCATACAATAATCCATCTAGACGATTATAAAAATTACATTAAACGAAACAGGAGCTATTTAGAAAAACTTGAGCTGCATCTTTTCCAAATAAGTTTGAATGCCTTACTGAATCAGAAAATTTCTTTGTCCAGATCCAATGCTCTGGAATACCGAGAACGTGAAGTCTTGGGTGATGTTCACACTGCAGACCTTCAACTTGCCGATGGTACCCACGGAGTACTTCGCGATGGACGGTGCGGCGCTAATGGCCCTCACTGAAGAAGATTTCGTTCAAAGAGCACCGCAGGTGAGGAAGGGAATGTTGTAGATAAACATAAGGTTTTGGATGGTAGCAACCTAAAAAAGGCTCCTCTTGTAGGTAATTTAAGGTATACTTATAGAAGAGTTGATGTTTCAAATGAGAAAGGTAACATCTGTTTCATTACAGTTATTTATATTTAAATGCAAAATGTATCTATACGAACGTACCAACTGCCTCATTCAATTCAAATCAAAACATTTGTTACTTACATCTTTATAACAGATTTCAAAAAACGAGGAGGTTATCAATACGATTTTTTGTGAGCTACTTTCAGTCTTTGTAAATTCTAGACAAAGTCATGGTTCATGACAATTCTTCCCACATTAATTAATTTAAATTTAGGTGAACGACCACTGTGTCAGTTTGGTTGCCACGGTCTTTTAACTCATCACTTGAAACTACGTTAAGGATAACAAAAGCTGTCTTAACATAAAATTTAACAACGTAAGCTATTAATTAAACACATTTGGGTGGCATCTCTAGCAATCAGTGGGTTGACCCCAAGGCCATAGGGCGTGACGCTCGGTCCAAAGTCTTTAATAATATCACCACTATCAACTACTTAGCGATCAGCGTCACGGCTAACTTGCATTCCTTCGTATTTATTATTGGTTTTTGTTTTTTTCTTTATTCTCATCAATATTTTCTTATTTTATCTTGAGAGCGGGAGATAAACAAAAATGATGTAAAGATTATGATCTCTTATCATGTCACTTGATTTGTGATTGTAAAAAAAACAAGTAAAGAGTTATTCGCTGTTAGCCATAAGGCAAACTTAGTACCAATGCCGTCAATCATGAAAAAATAAACACTAAGTTCAGGACCCAGTTTACGTGAAGTAAGTACTGGAGTCGCTGTTTGAGCATGTCTCAATGAGGGCTATCGCGTATGAATTCGCCACTAGAGGCGCTAGTGTAGCGTGAGGTCTCCGAAATGTCAAATCTCATAGTTTTGGGTGAGCTACGCGGGTTTATTTATAATTAGAATACTTTTGTCAATATTTTGCAATATCTGAAATTAATTATGGCAAATATGCGTTCCGGGGCAATGAATGTCTGTGTTTTGAGACAGTTTTGTCTTTCGGAAACCTTTGTCCTCCCTTTTTTCCGAACAAAACGGGGACTATGCAACACTGTGGCATGCTCGATATTTTTATGGTACGGTTTTAAGGTGTATTAGATATGATTTTGATCTAAACTTTGTTTTCACGTCCATAATAACAGACATTGAAAGCCATACTTAAAACCTCACGCAACAGTGCGCCATCTAGTGAGACAAAAAACGATAGCCCTCAATAGATCCACGAGTGGGTCATGACATGACCCATATTTTGAAATTCCTTGCCTTGGTCCTGAGATTTGATTCATTCAACAGTAAATTCAAAAACCTCTAAAAAATTAAATCATCATCATCATCATCCTAGCCTATATACGTCCCACTGCTGTGCACAGGCCTCCTCTCAGAACAAGAGGGCTTGGGCCGTATTTCCCACGCGGACCCAGTGCGGATTGGGAACTTCACACGCACCATTGAATTGCTTCGCAGTAAAAATTAAATGCTGATTTATTTATTATTAGTAATCAATTAAACAGGGAGTCCAACAGTCTATATTTTAAACACGTTCTTAAGATAAGTTGGTAAGTTTAGTGGCTATTTCACCAACTACTTATGACTTCTAATTTACCAACTTACACAATTTAACCCACGGAATTGTGATTAATTAAAAATGCATTAAACCGCACGTGAAAAAACGATACTGCCACGTATCTTGCTGTTTATAAACAAAACTATTTAGCCCATGCGCAATAGACATTAAGAATTTTATCATCGAAGTTGACGAAAATATTTGATCTACTTTAATACTGATAAAAGGGTCAATGCAGGCAATAATATTCTTTGTGTTATTGATTGTAGGTAATATGTAAGTACTTGCTGTCATTACTTGTAATGTTTGAACAATATTGGATATTAAAACAACCACATGGTTACTCTTAATATTGAAACCAATAACTCCATGTGAAAGTTTATCTAATTTGACATACTCATCACATCTCCATACCCTATCAAGATAATTCACTTACTACTCATAAACGATGAAACACCCTCACTAATTGCATGCATAGTACTTATAGGGAATACGCTTACGCAATCACAATCAAGGCGCTTTTATGACAACGGATCTGCCTAGCTTTTATGATACTAAACCAAACTAACTTCACTGAATATGGATCATTAATTCGCGCCGCCCCATAAACCGAAGCCAAGATGCTTTAGATCATCACCCGTTACAGTAATTGCTTCCTAATATTTTTTGCTTGCGGTTAGCTTACATCTCTCGTTGCCAACCGGGCTTCGTCGCGAATGACATTTGAACTGTGTGATTTTGACTGTTTCAATTTTCAATCATTGAGGCAGTCAGTACTAAAATTAAACTGTGATAATATAGGTATTCAATATTTTTTAAAGTTGTTCCTGTAACATAATAATTCTTACATTTATTTTATAATACTTTAGTAAAAAAAACTTTTTACATCATTTTTGGTCAAGCTCTTTGGATTCCAGTAATTTTTCATTACAATCTCGGTTACATACATATTTTTCTGTTGCTATCTTATTGGCTTCACGTTTAATTGCAGCTTGTTTACCTCCATAACTTGACATTTCATCAAATTCTTATATAATTATAATTACAATCACGGATTGTCAGTAATTTTTTGGGCCGAGTCGGGTTCTAGTTGACGCAACGCTGCTGCGGGTGACTGTCCCGGTTTCGTTACGTCACTCTCGAGGAAATCCGTTAAGGAAATCGGGCGGTATTATGCAAGGTGGTTACGCTGTTTGTTTTTAAGCTGTTACACATTATACTCGTAGACACATGAGGAAAAAAATTTAGAAAAATGGGGCTGAAATCGAAAATGCGGTTGGTACCAGTGGTTTATTCTAAATATTGAAAATTTGTTTAAGACAGATAAAGAAATTGGCTTTTATTTACACAAAATAGCGAAGAACTAACTGATAATGATAATAATCGACATTTGTCAACGCTGCAAAGTCCACTGTGAAAACTGATAAAAATAATTAAAATAGATATAAGTCGCTAAGAGGCCAAGTTTACAGGTGCTAGGCAGAAACATTTTATAGGTAAACTGTATTTGATACTTACATAAAATCCAATCAGATACAATAATCTACAAAAAATAATTTTCAAACGACTCCCAGTTGACATAAAAAACTAGTGTGAAATGTTCTAGGAACAAAATAAAGAAGTGCAAAATTGACCAACTGAATAAGTTGAAATCAACCTCAAACGAAAATGATCTTACAAGAGGAGCGAAATATGGTCAGATTCTATGGAGGTGTATTCTACAAGCTGTATTTTTCATTTGTTTTCCAAAAAAATAATTACAAAAGTCTCTCGGTCGGTATACAGTACATGTGTTATGATTGAATCTATGGGGCGAGATCTTACGATTTGGATAACTGCCAGACAATATACATTTTGCTAAGGGCACCAGAACCGATTAAAACCGGAATGTCAAGCCCTCATCGGCCAGCTAAAGAGGCCACTTAGCAGGTGTAAAACAAAACAAAACAACTGGCTCAAAACATTACGTAACCGAGTCGAGCAAGTAGCCCGAAAGACGCGGCTAATCGTTAAGTACTCGCTCAAGTGCGCGTAGCGGCGAACTTTCTCTGACGATGAAAGTCGGCGAGTAGCCCCGCCAGTATAGATGATTTGAACATCCCAACCAAACACAATATACCTAAAGTTTATAGCCAGATGCATTGTTGTCCTGTCGCACTTAGAAACACCAATTATGTTAGCGTCAACATTTAGTAACGTTACTAAGCTGTACAAATTTCTTGCGGAAAATCGACAGTATAAGGATTTCACGAGTACATATTTATTGATGTACCTATGTAAGTGAAGTGAATTTTTGGTGGTTCAATCAGCCAATACAAAATTCCATGACAACTACATTACATAATTTACATGTGTAATTAGAGAAAAAAAATTGACAAAATAAAAATCCATTCTAATAGTTCTCCTCTGTTATTCTTCTGTTACAAGGCAAGTATTCGTTAGTTTAGGATTTTTTTACAAAAACCTGTAATTTTGCTAAAACCATGCCGTTCACAGTAGCTACAGTCACACAATTATATCTCACTCAGCAATTACTAGCAATATGAATGCAACTCTTACTAAAGTATGTCAGTAGTTAAGTAGCTGAGCATTACTTAAGAACTACCGACACTCGCGACTGTTAAGCAGGCATTAAACAGCCTTTTAAACTGTTTGAGCATCGCAATTAGCCTGTCAATAGAGCTTGAATAAACCGTTATAATATTTGTAGTACCTACTGTACCTACACGCCAAGCTTATAAGCCAGGAATGGCCCGACTAGTTTTGATCTTTTCGGAAAATATTTTACGTAGGTGAGTGAGTAGGCAAGTTTTTTTTTTAATTATAAGACGGGGGCAAAGAAGATGCGGGTCATCTGATGGGAATTGATCATCACCACAAATGAGTCGCAACAACTTAAGGAGAATCATTGGTTTGTTGCTGGACCTTAAAATAAAGTATAAGCTCTTTTCTTGAAAGCCCCTATATGTCATAGTTGTCATACCCTTCAGAGGTCCACCATATCCATCCATCCATCCATCCCAGCCTATATACATCCCACTGCTGGGCACAGGCCTCCTCTCATAACAAGAGGACTTGGGCCATAGTACCCACGCGGGCCATATATATATTAAAAAAAAAACTGTCAGTGCAAATAGAATCTAATTGTTTCGGGAATAAAGTCATTGTAATTATCAAGTAGATGACATTTTTAAACGTAATTCACTCTTGTTCTGTTTGTTGCAGGCCGGTAGCACTTTGTACGCCCAGCTGGAGATCTGGAAAGCGGCGCGACACGAGGTGTGGCGGCCGACGGCGTGGTCGGAGCCGCAGCCGTCGCCGGCGCCGGCGCAGGCGCCGCCGTCAGCTGACGACATGAGCGAAGGTATGCGAAGTAGCAGAAAGTTCATCACCATATCAGCCGTGGGACGTACAATACAATACAATACTCTTTATTGTACACCAGAAATAGTAAGCGATACAGAAAACAGGTACACAGAGAGAAAATTACAAGGTAAGGAATAGGCGGCCTTATCGATTAAGAAAACACACACACACACACACACACACACACACACACACACCATAGACCGCCAGTTGCTTCAGTTGGAAACGGCTTGCATCTGAACCTGCGGGTTTAAGGTCATCCCGTCCACCTCGTTGGTGGACGTCCTGGGCTACGCTTGCCGATCCGCGGTCTCCATTCGAGAACTTTTCGGCTCGAACGGCCACCTTTTCTACGTGATATATGGCCTGTTGGTATGTATGTATTTAAGCCCTTTATTGTGCAAAATAAAGAAATTCATATTTTACAACCGTTGAGATACGAGAACATGTACCAGAACAACACATTCTTAATAACACACTTAAGTATTTAATAACTAGCCCGTTACCCGTGACTCCGTCCACGTAGAATTCGGTTTTCACTATCCCGCTGGAACTATTAAATTTTCCAGGATAAAAACTATCCTATGTCCTTCCCAGGGACTCGTAACTATCTGTATACTAAATTTGTATCTAAATCGGTTCAGCGGTTTAGACTTGATGAAGTAAAAAAAATAAACAAACAAACAGACCTACAAACTTTCGCATTTATTATATTAGTGGGAGTGGGATGTGTATCAACCTAATTAAAACTTAATTATTATCAGAGAAGCCACTTGTTACAAAAAAGTGACGAGCCATAAACAGAGCTTAGCTCAGCGTACACACATACCAGCTGCACGGAGCGAAGCGGGTCGCGAATTGTATAAAAAGTGGAAAAAGTAGCCAACGGTCTATCTTGTATCGAATGCAATCTGGCACGGCAATGCATCAGGCGAGTCGCGTGCATTGTGTACAACCGTTAGCCGACGCCACAACTTAGTGAAACAGAGAGTTCACTAAAAAAAACCGCATCGAAACTTGGCAGTCGTAAGACAGGCTGCAGGTATCACGACAAAAATGACGTGGCTAAAGTATCGTAGCTAAAAAAAATGTGTCATGTTTAGTAAGTAGTGGATTTATCTAGAAAGTTCATAAGAAGACAAGTAGTTTAAAAAACGTTCAACATATTATGACATCTGCAAATAATCAGCGTAGTTTACTGACCTAGTACCGACTGCTCCTGAAAATACACTGAAATAGGTACTTATAAATATACTTAGGTACAAAAATGCAAAAGCAATTATTTAACCTCGACTCATACTTTCAGGACCATTTTCGGTCACTACAAGCATCTAATATATTTCGCTCATAGTGACCAGGCTACGTTAATCTGTGCGATATACTATGTGCGGCCCACATACAGTGGATGCTGGAGACAAACAAGCCAATGATATATGATCGAGAATCTCCAAATAACTTTTAGTCAATGGGGATTATATATAAACTAAACCCTGATTTTGTTGAGATAAATGAGAAAACTCAAAGAAAAACCAAAAAGTTTAGAGTAATAGTTGATTATGTCAATGTTACTACGAAAATTACACTTTAAAAAAAGATTAATGTTAACATAAAAATAAAAATGACAGAACCAGAAGAATCTGAAAGTAATTTACAAAATAAAGGAAGTAGCATGCACTTAATTTTTACAACATTGATGGACCAGTTTAATAACAAGATAAAACTACCAGAACCAAATGAAATTTAAGATGATGTTTTGTACTAAATAATATTGCTGTTGGAGATAGTAAAAAATACTGAGTAGATGTTATCAATGGACCATTACTAACAAGGCGTTAGATAGTAGCACAGGAAATAGCTGTCAATTATCTGGTCAAATCATATGTGTATCCATTTGTATGGGTGATAAATGATAATAAAGTTAAAGGAATAAGCAAAACAACCAATCGTATTTGCTTCGACGTAGTTGGGTGAAAAATAAAGCGTGTAATGATTTGTAGAACTTGGACAAGTTTTAATCAACATTGCAGCTAAAAGTGACAAAAACCACATAATAAACGTGAAAACAAGATATAAAAAGAAAGCTGATTATAAAATAGGTACTTACTTGATGTGAATTAAAACTAAGGAGATAACTTAGTTTATAGGAATATTTTTATGGCATGAAATATTTATTATAATTAGTGGTGTTATCGGTAAATTAGTCAAATCAAACTGTCAAACAATCAGCAGGTTATCTCTTTCCAACGAACTGGCTAAAGAAAACGTTGAATCGAAAACCATTAAAAATGCCATACACGATCGAGGTCACCAAGTAAAGCTTTATTGCATTTACACAAAAGCATTTGTCGTACTCAATTAGATATTTTACATTCTACTACTACGACTAGTCCACCTCTGGCTTATGTAAATTACATTTATAGTAGACTAGATTTAAATTCAGGTATTATCAGATAACATTACTTTATGGCATTAATAACGTCGTGAAATATTATAAGATTATTGATATTATTTTTTATTTTTTTTAATTTTATTGCCACCTGTATTCTACAGTTTAACACGTGAACATGACATGATTTAGTTATTGACAAACGTAATTGTTCAGTTTCACGTCTTAAATTAAATTTGACAACAATTAACTTAAATTCATTGACAACATATTTTTGATAATTTAATGTTAATTTGACATCTATGGCTACTACTCAGTAGTTAATTATTAGTGACAGTTTTTTATAATTGAAACTTAATTTTGAGAAGAATTTTACATCTAAAGATGGCTACTACTCCAATAAATTAGTCACAGTAATAGTATTAGTGGCAGTATTTATAATCAATATATGAGTAAGAACGACATTAAAGTTAGAAGGAGTTTTCAATAATATAAACCAAGTCACCCATTTCATTTATCAATAACAAATTATAATCAATATAAGATTTGTCCAGAGATTCAATTGGCCTACTCCGAGACATCTTCGATTTAATTTTCATTACATCTGAAAATATAATGAGCTGTGTACGGTCCCTGTCAACGCCGCGCCTACAACAGTTAAACCATCCATCACCCCCACTGGATACCACTTGTCATCCTGAGCTAGGAACCCATATACGTCAAGTCGAGTTTTTGTACCATTTCCCGCCGACCCACTCAGCACACTGACTTACAAGGTCACGACGAGACTTGTAAAAAAATGCTATATTACTGGTAGCTGCGACTCGAGTACAATGGTTTAGTTTGGGGTTGATACAAATGTCAGTATTTCAATTATAAATCTCCTCGAAAAGCTTCAAGGTTTTCGAAAGTTATAAAGTTTGAATTGTGAGATTTTGGTTTAATCTCAAATCGTTTGGAGCTTGCTATTTTATCCAATCTTTCTTATTTAAAAACCGGCCAAGAGCGTGTCGGACACGCCCAAAATAGGGTTCCGTAGCCATTACGAAAAAACGAAGTAATATTTTTCTGAGGGTTTCGTATTTTATACGGAATCTTCCAAGTTTAGGTATATTTTATACCTTGGGCTGCTATTTACTCATAAATTACTAATAATTCTCAAGCAAACTTAGCCGTTATAGTTTTCCTGGAAAGTTTGATATACTTACTACCATCCTGAATTTTTTCAAATTTTTCCACCCACCGGTTTAAAATTTGCACTTTAAAGTTGAATATTTCGCAAACATATCACTGAATCGAAAAATCGTCTTAGCAAACCCCTAATGGTTTAAAAGACCTATTCAACGATATCCCACACTAAAGGGTTGGATGAGAAAAAAAAATCACCCCCACTTTACGTCTATGGGAGGAAACCTAAAAAAATTTTTAAAATTTTTTATTGCACCATTTTGTCGGCATAGTTTACGTATATCCGTGCAAAATTACAGCTTTCTAGCATTCAGAGTCCCTGAGCAAAGCCACGGACGGACAGACAGACAGACAGACATGGCGAAACTATAAGGGTTCCGTTTTTGCCATTTTGGCCTCGGAACCCTAATGAAAAGAATATGAAAGGAAGTGTTGCTAACCGTCCGATGTTAGAAATGTCGATGAATTTAATTCGACTATTATGAGAATCTCGTGTAAAGTTAATTATAATCTCTAAAACTCATAATATTTAGAGATACAGTTTTTAGTATTCAAGTGTTTATTTATATGTTCTTTGACGTCGTAAAGTGTATGCTCATCCAGTTTACGATTCCGACATTGAAGGTCATGGGTAGCGAAAATGGAAAATGTTTACTGCAACCAAAACTTGTATAATAAATTGATACTCGAAATAGAAATACTGCCATCGCGACTCGTGATAAACTGGGAGAATATCAAATTATTAAGTACGAGTAAATAGGTATCGTAGAATCCTTATCATAATCATCTTGAAATAGGTATCGTAGAATCCTTATAGGGCAGGTAAAATCTAGGAAATCTTGATTTATAAAATAAAGTACATGTAGTAACCTCTTTATTACACCGGTTTTCTGTAAGTATAATAAAATTAAGAACAATCTCGAATTCTGCTCACGAGCCTGGACAGGCTCCATCCAGTCTAAGAAGTCATTATATCTTACTACAATATTCTTAGAAGCTATGCCGTCCATCACAGGCACGCAGTCCTCTTTTACCTACCCTATTATGTCGTTAATGGTCCTAAATTGTCGAATATAATACTTAGGCTGTACGTCTAATGCCTATTTAGTATGCATCAAGGGCACATACGGCACATGTCTGCTTTCTTTCTAGATACTTATTAACTAAATAGTGCAGCAACGTTAGGTCTATGTGGACATTAAACAATTATGTGAAAATATAGCATAATTAAGAAAACCATCATCATCCTTGTTTATATACGTCCCACTTGCTGGGCACAGCCCTGAGAAGGCCTCTGAGAGATTAGAATAAGAGAGACAAAAAATATCAGAAAAGCAATGCAAGAAAATATCTGAGTATGCATAGTTTATTAACTTGACTTGAATAAGCTGCCGATAGAATGATTCACTTGAAATATATTTGAAAAGTTGAAGGTATTGGTGGCCGGAAAGACTCGTGCGCCTTCTTTTGATGATTCATCATGCACTATTAATACAAAAGTGATTCAAGCAATGCCTTGCTGGAAATTCAACTTAAGCGAACGACTTTCCCATATTTAAGATTCATATGTAATCGGTCCGGAAGATTTTGGCTAAACTGACAAAGTGGCTACACAATTTTATATAATCTTCCTTCTTCAACAGATGAGGACTCTGAACCAGCAAACGTAGCAGCTAGCACGGCAGGTGGAAAAGCAAAGACAGGCAGCACGCATATACACCTCTGGCAATTCCTAAAAGAACTGCTAGCATCACCCCACGTCCATGGATCCGCGATACGGTGGCTTGACCGAAGTGAGTATCTTGATTTTTGAAAATTATTTCTATTGGATTTATTGGATCTTAAGTTGAGCATTATTACAGGCGATAATATTCATACATCATTTAGGATAGTTTAATGAATGAATACTTTAAAATCAATTTGAACAGCATTGCTTTAGCAACAGTTACTGTTAGTTAGTGTATTGCAGTTATTACAAATCTTTTGTGATTTTCTAGTTTTCTCATTTTATTTCATATCACTTGCATTACATTTTACTTAGAACATTTTATTACGCATTGGTCTTGAATCTGAATCGACAACAGCTTAATTAAGTAATTTATCTTAATCTTTTCATCAAGCCCCGTGATCATCAGTAACTCGTGTGTAATTTTATCAGCCCTTATCACGCTATAATTAATCAGTATTATTTATTGGTAATATCATTGTAAATTGTGAAATTGTAATTAATGTCACCTTATTAATTCTTTAGCCGCGTATCCATTAGAGCAGCCTCAGGCCGAGCACCGCGAGCCGAGCCATATTTTGTCGGTTTTTTGGCCGTGCTCAAAGGAGCCTCAGTCTGAGCCGTGCCTTTGGCAGCGTCTCCACTTGCGCGGCCTCGGAGCGAGGCAGCCGCTCGGCCCGAGGCTGCCTCTAGTGGATACGCGGCTTTTCAGTTATTAGCATTCTATAATGCATTCTGTTTTATGATTCTATTGATCTTTGTATCTCATTTAATTATCTAAGGCTCGTTATTTATTTATTCCACGCATTTTCTTAGAAACGCGATAATTAACGTAATCAGACTAATCAGCATTCAACGCAGTTGCGATTTGAATTTGTATGGGTTGGCCGCCGTATATACCGTATTTTATTGTCTCTAGGTGGTATATTTATTATTATGTATTATTTTTGGCTAGACTAAAAATCTTCTGTGTCTTTTAAAGCACAAAGACGAAATTGATTCTAAACCACGTTTCTTCTTCAAAAATCTTCATCAAAATCATATACATTGCTAGTTCTAAATGTTGCTTCTAAAGTAACTAAATAATTGAAACGGTCCTTTGTTTCTTATGTTTCCACTAAGTATATTGCCAAGATGACGTTAATAGGTAAATAAATATAATTTACGACGGCTCAATGGAAATTACCGATTACAGATAAACATAATTAATCATATTGGTAAACTAATTTGATGATAACACAGTATAAAGTACCAGCTAAGTTCTACATATTTTCGTTACATTTACAATTGTCAGAGCTAAATACATCGAGCAGCGACATTCTCGTTTTCCAAGGTGAGCGAGCCATTTACTTGGCATCTGGTACTTACTTGATAAACCAAAAGCACGCTAAAGGTTGACTCTGTCGTGACTACTCTGGCAGGCTACATTGTTTCGTTTAATAGGCTCTTTGTGGTACACTTATGACTTTTTCAGTTTTGTATCACGATTGATCTTATGATAACTCGTTTTTGAGGAAGACAATGTAGCTTTGAATGAGATACTTTATTTCGCGCAATATTTTAGGAAGGGAGTAGAATAAATATTACAGCTAAAATTACTAAATTAAACTTACTTACTTAGGTAGTTTTTTTTACATAAATCTGATCGTTATTGACCCCTATCTCACTTGATATTAAGTGCAGATTATTGCAGATGAGGCCAAAGGTGTATCTCACTGGTTCAGTAACCCTATAGATCAAATGGTTCAGACGTTGCCTGTTGTAGTCACAAGTAGTTTCCATTCCATCATCCGAAACTAGATAGAATCCCAATAAGCCTGATTAACATGCAGATGTTTAATTCAAGTCACGTTGTCCACAGGTACCGGGGTTTTCAAAATCGAGGATTCTGTGCGAGTTGCGAAGCTTTGGGGCAAGAGGAAGAACCGGCCGGCGATGAACTACGACAAACTGTCCAGAAGTATCAGGCAGTACTACAAGAAGGGTATCATGAAGAAAACGGAACGAAGCCAGAGGCTGGTGTATCAGTTTTGTCATCCGTATTGCTTGTAACGCGACTACTGTTGCGTTAGTTTTAAGTTATATGTAAATATTTATTGTAAATAGTGTGCTTGAGCCGTGGTAATGCGGCCAACACGAGGGCTCGTCGGTTTTGCGTACGCGCAAGACTTACGCAGTCCTAGCTCGAAAGCCATACTCGAAGGTAAGTCATCTTCGAGTTAGCTAGTCGGAGTTATGAACACCCTCCATAAAATTCGGGAAAGGTAATTTTCCCTAGAATTCTATCGGACGGGACATCGCTGTGTGCGTTAAGCTAAGTATTTTACCAACGACTAGACGAGTGCGATACTCGGTGTTCAATTTGAACGATTAATCGCGTTCGTCGAAAGCTGGTAATGTTTATCCCATATATCTATGATATATTGCTCGTACGTTCTATGAACTTTTAAATATTAAGAATCATGTAAATATTTAAGTTATACGTACGTGTAAGATTTTGTAATTTTTTATACCTACCTACATGATTAATCTGTGTGAAGAGTAATTTTACATTTTTAATTTAATGTAGGTCGTAATTTTAACCTTTTCGCTGCCACGTCAAATACCCATACTCCCTGGAGACCTTATACATGCGAATTTGAAAGAAAACGATTCTGTCAACGAACTGAGGTGCGGGGGGAGTTGCGATCGGTTCGAAGTGCTCCGAAGTATTTCGAACCCGATCGCTAGGTGGACTGAGTCGGGTCGCCTTGTATTACGTCTCTAGACTTATGTGATCGTAGCCCATACGCCAGGCTTCTATATTGCAATGCCTAAAATTGAACCTTAACACAATTTTGAGGGAGGATTGCTTTTGCATTGAAGTAATGGACGTATATATAGGTCGTTGGCGTGGAACCTGCGGTGCGTAGGTATAATATGAGTCATTGGCGTCGAAAAGGTTAAAGCCAATTATTTTGCATCGAACGAAGTGTAACGAAACCATTGAGGCAAGTCATGTCTTGATTTTTTTTAAGGTAAGTAATACCAAAAAGGCGGTGAATTGGATATTTTGGGTCTCGATTGAATTAAAATATTGTGCCAAATAGACTATTAGTACTTTATTCGGGGCAAAATTTGTGAAATTGTGATATAAATCGTAAAACCCGCCGATACTTGTGAAAATCAAGGAAATTAAAAATGGTGAAGGGTAAGATAGTATCACAGAGATTTTTAGTTTTAAACAAAATGGCGCAGTTAGTGTCGATATCTACGATTATATAATTATCTAAGTACCTTACTTTATTGGACCAAACTAATGTATATTAACTATTATAATAATAAATTAAATGATTATAAATGTTATTTTATTGTCAACCACCCTAAAAACCGGCAAAGTGCGAGTCAGACTCGCACACCGAGGGTTCCGTACATCTTTGAAGAAGATGTCCGAGTAGCAGTGCATAGCTACTAAATTGACAGCAAAATAAAGTTGGTTGTTACAAGAATCACAAAGAAAAAAACTGATTTATCAATATTTTGGTATTTGTTGGAAAAATATACGTGATAATTAAACGTTATCACTAAATTTCAACTTCACAGGTCAGTGGGAAGTTAAAATAATTTTGGTACAAAATTTGAAATAAAAAATACCATTTTAAACTAAGTGAGCTATAAACCATATTATATAGTAATCTATGGGGTAGGCAAAAAATATTCAAATCAAAAATTCAGGTCAAAAACTTTCACACATTGAAATATTTGGGATTTATGTTAGATAATGAAATTACGGAGTACATTTGTAACGCACATTTAAATGTTAATAATGTAGGTACAATTACTGTTACATTGCGACCTAAAAACACCTAGTTTAAAGAAGCTCTAAATTCTAAGAAAATTATGAAATTGCACCAAATGCTAAGCGCATCAAATCTGGCCCAGGTTGCATCAGGTTGCGCAAATAGCTAGTGACGTTGGAGCGGGGTAACCAAATTCCGCGGAGAGAAAGTGCCTTTCGCTGAGGGGGGAGGACGACCTTAGTGGGGAGTAAATTGTGTAAGCAATGAATAAGTCGATACCTATAGATCTATCGAATAATTATTTTTCTATCGCATTTTGTCGGATAAATTCGTATTTATCTTGCTATCTCAATTAGATTCAGTAAAATTCAGTAAGCAGTTGAGAAAGAAAGATAATACGAGCTTTACCGAAAAAATATATATGGCGAAACGGGTTTACTAATGTTTCGGCGAAAATTATTTCGCAAATAATTAGCTCCCAAACTATTTATCCCATATTTTTATTTAGGCGAAATTTTATTTCCCAACTCAACATTTCGCACAGAATTATTTTCCAACTAATGATTTGATAAATTTTTATTATGCAAATTATTACCTGGGATTTTTTTAAGATGTCAAATGGTCAAATGTATTAATTGGCATACCTTAACTTAGCAACATATTGAATCGCATCCAACCTCCTTTCCTAGTGGCAGTTATCCTGGCTGCTATAAAAAAAACCTAACATCGAAGGCTAAGGCGGGAGGGAGCTACTCTCAGCTTCGCTCCCGCCTTAGCCATCTGAACCTAAACTATCCAAGTCGCTTCTGCTCCGAACCGTCCTGCTCGCTCGCACAAATTTTGAAACTAAGTGAAACGTTGCAATATAAAAATTGGCCAAATGTTATTTGAAAATTTGTTATTTGCCTCCTAAGCCAATTATTTGCTGCATAATTATTTGTCACATAAAAGATTGATGAAGTATAATTTTGCAATATAAAAATGTTGCGAAATAAGAAAAATGCGAAGTAAAGTTAAGTATGCCAACGATTGGTTTGCCAAATGAAACTTCGGCGAAAGGTTGGTTGCTAAGTGAAATTTGGGGAAACATATTTCGCCGAAAAGGCAGTACACCGGCGAAACGTTATTCACTACATCTGGAACCCTATTGTCAAACACACTAACCCCTGCTTCACCATCTATTGATTAAATTTATCTGACAGATAAATGTGATGCCGTCTCTGTTTGTTTTGTTTGAATAGACGGAGACGGCATCACATCACATCCGTCAAATAAAATTAATCAATGGATGGTGAAACAGCCCCTTATAATAGACTCACGATTGTTTTCCCCACTACTTTCTGTTACAAGGCATAAGACGAGGGTAGAAAGAGACAGTGAATACGAACACGAACTTCAGCGCGTTAAGCCGAGCTTAGACTTGCAAGAAAAATCGTGCAAGTTGCATTACATTGCGAGGCCGTAAAGCCAACAAGTTTGTAATGGTCAATCGAGCGCCGCAATGTAACACAACTTGCACGATTTTTCTTGCAAGTCTAAACTCGCCTTTAGACAATGCGGCCTCTGTAAGGCCTCTGTACTCTGTATGATTATTATGATCATTGAGACACTAACAAGGTGTTAGACAATTCGTAAGTGATCGGTAATTCGAGTACTTACGTGTTAATGAAAGTTCGGCCATTGGCTGATTTATTGCGATTGCTTTTTGTGAATGGCTATGACAATGAAAAATGGCTTAGAAAGAAAGGTGTATGAGATGAGCTTGAATATGTCTGCACAGGACAGGAGCAATTTTTAGGGTTCCATAATGGTAACAAGTAACTTTAAGAGTTTTGTCATTAGCTTAGTGACTATTAGTGACTTACCTATTACTAGAAAGCTGTAATTTTCCTGGAGTTAACCTATATTAACCTAAATTAATTACTACGTGATACTGGTTTGTTTTTATTCAAAACGTCGCACTTGTTACGACGTGCAAACAAGTGGGTCTTTGATGGTTTAAACATCTGCAACACCAGTATTGCAGATGCGTTGACCTCAAGATTACCTCAACAGTAATTTACCGCTTACTCTACATTGCTGCTTCACGGCATTAGCGAGCAAGATTGGTAGCAATGAAAATTTGCAAAACCAAACCTGCGTTGTTGATGTGACAGCTTAATCTCTTCTCTCGTATCAAATTATTGTGCATTACATTGCTGCTCAAATATTTCAAAAATTAATTACGCTCTGGTAGTTAACATTTGTTTGATATCGGTAGTATCAAAAATACATGCTGTATGTGGGTGTAGTATATATGTATACATGTTCAATCCCTTTGATGTTTGATTTTTGCTATGAGAAATTCCGCTCCTTGTTGATGACATAATGGTTTTATACAACCTAAATATAGAACATAAGTAATTAATATGCGAGAGCTTTGAGTAAATATTTGGTTCTTGAATTTTTAAAATTTGGTCTTTGTATTCAAAATTGATAGACCACTTACTTATTTGGCTGCAAGTAACTAATTACAGTTCAATAGAAAGATGATCATTTAAAGATTTATTTTTGTACAGATATAATAATAGTTATTCAGAGCCATCGTACCTACGAATTGAAGGATGCAGAAAGCTTAGATACAATTGAATAAAATTAGGGGAGACTTTGACTAAAGAGACCCGAAGTAACGGGTAAACTGGTTGACACTTACCTTTGTTTAAGATATGCCCTGCATGTGGTCTAAGGCACAAGACATTGCCACTACGCTACCATAATGTGCAAGTTACGTCCGTCACGCGTGCATTTCGTCAGTCAATCCCTACTCGCCCCGCTTACTAACAATGTACTTATACACGACCAGTGGCGTGAAGTGAACATTTTCTTTAGGTAGCTAACAATGTGGAATTAGTTCACAAGCTTTGCCATACTTGTCATCACTGCTGTCACTAATTTAAGCAACCCGTTAGGAATCAGGGCTGTCAAGGCGCCACGCCATTGGTATACACAGTACCTTCAAATTCTTATTATTATTAAAAAACTGTAAGGCTTCCGTTTTTGTTATTTTGACTATGGAACCCTAAAACATCACGTAGACTTGAGAAACCTTAGTTTTCGTCGGTTGAGAAAAGTCAATGCCTCTCTTATTTTAATAAACATCGTTTCTTCTTCTTCTTCAGCGCGTTTTCGCCCACTAATGGGCATTACGCCTCTCCAACCTTTCTCCATCCAGATCGACTATTTGTCTCTCTCTTCCAGGCCGGTCCTGCTGTCTCCAAAATGTCATCGGACCATCGGGCAGGCGGTCTGCGCACATTTCTTTTCCCTAGCTGGGGTCTCCACTCCAAAACGCGCTTACTCCAAAGTTCGTCGTGTCGTCGGCACACGTGGCCGGCCCAAGCCCATTTCAGCTTCGCACGAAAGCGTGTTAAGATATTTTTGATAAAATTTTTGCCCGCAAGTTTATGAAATCGACTGTACCGATTTTCAACACACATATTCAATTACCGAAAATGTATGTGCTGAAGTCCGAAATTCCCCAATCGTTGAAAAAGGTGCTTGATCATATTTTTGCTCACAAATTTATGAACTCGACTGTACACCTACTCTTGTTTACATAACGAGTTTCGCTAGCCTCTTTTACCTTAAACTACCATGCAAGGCGTAGTCTGAAGGTCGTCAGCATTCCGAATTTCTGACCTGACCGTTCGGCTGGTACGAGTGGTACGGCGCGGCGCCAGCCTATCCCCAACCAAACATTAATGGGTGTTCATAAAATACGCTAATTTTGGATGCAGTTTGAAACTAGGTAGGTACCTACTTGACTTTATGGCTAGATGTATGATTTATTTAAATTAATTCAGATTCAAAAAAACATCTAGTGAGATACTCACGAGATTCTTTTCGAATAGAAAACGAGGATTTTTATACCTACCAGATTTAGAAGAAAAACCGGCCAAGTGGGAACCGGAGGGCGGAGGAAGAGGAGGAGAAGGGCTCCTTACAAATTAGTACATAGGTATATGTATCTATAAAAATATCCGGGCGGCAAAATACCTTAAAATTTAATGTATGTGTGAAGTTCCCAATCTGCGCTGGGCCCGTGTGGGAACTACGGCCCAAGTGTTCTCATTCTGAGAGGACTGTACCCAGCAATTTTGCTCTGAGGACCACCTCCTCTGAATTGGCTTTTAATCCATAAAAAAAAAATGTCGCACCTACGATTCGGATCGATTAAAATGAGTTACCTACCCTAAAGAAGAGGGCGGCAATTGTAGATTGTTGTACCAAGCAGAAAGTTATTTACTATTGCACCGAGTGCCGATTTGGAGCCCGAGCGTTAGCGAGGGCTTTAAAAAGCACGAGTGCAATATAAATTACTTAATGCGAGGTGCATAATCTGCTTTTCTTTCAACTATTACAGAAATAGTCAACGAAAAAAAACTCATGCTAAACAATTAATAGGAAAGAAATGATTCCATTTTTGTAGGTTTACATTCGCACTCAAAAAATGACCACGGAAAATTCGTTTTTTTTTTAAATTCTTACTCTTTTTTGCAGAGTACTAACTCTGGCTACTAAGCCAGCAGGGCTACTACGAAACTCGAAAGTCTTACATTTATACTGTTTAATACGAGAGCGAGAGGGACGGTACGATACGAACTTCGAGTTTCGTAGTAGCCCTGCTGCAATATTTTTCCCGCGATCAGTCTAATTTTGGATGGGCGCTAGGTTGGCCAACAAACACTTAGTTTTTTTTTCAATTATACGGCTACTTAGGTAGGTACTGTTTGTGGTAGGGTAGGTTTCCAGTTTATATTTTTAAAGGTTTGAGCTTTGTTGTTGTTCTTATCCTAGCTCATTTTTTTATAAATTTCAACAAAATAAATGTTGCGTGCATTGAAACGTAAAATTTTGTCGATGACGTCACAATGACGTCATTGAATTGAAGATTGACATTTGACATTTAAATACGCTTTGTTTCGTTTTGTTTTCTTTTATTGATAATTGACAATAAACACGTTGAAATATTTAGTAAATAATGATAAAAGCAGTGTACCGGTGACTAAATTTAATTTAGAAGTAACAGCTGTGCCGATTTAGCTTCGTGAACGTTGTATAGTGCTTTAGTTATTGCTTCGTTTTTGCGTAGGTTTTAAGCGATATTTTTATATAATGAAGCCGGGGAAGAGTGTGGACGTACGAGAGGAGATAGTAGAAGTCCATTCCGCGGCTCGATCTCCTTCTCCTAAGCACAAAACAAAGTCGCGGTCAAGAAGTAGATCCGGGTCAAGAAAATTGTCAAACGGTCACATCGAGCCGCCAGAAGTGATTGAAACTCCAGCTGAGGAACAACAGACCACAGAAAAGTCTAAAAGGGACAGCTGGATCAAATCTGAACACGAATCCTTAGACATAGAGCTTCCTATACACGATCAGATCAAGCAAGGCATACTAGGCTTTGTAGAGAAGGAAATTAAGAAGTCTGATAAGAATCCTTCATTTGTTTTTTATTCTCATGACCCAAATGGCTTGGACGAAAAGTTTATAAAAACATTGTCTAGGCCTTCAAGTGGACATAAAGAAAAAAGGAGCCCGTCTTACAGGAAGAAGAAGAGGCATTCGTCAAAACACAGAGACAGAGACTTACAAGATTTTGAAATACCTGGATCTAGTCTTAGTGCACTTGAGAAGGTGGGAATACTTTTTAAAGTACAGTCTAACTAAACTTAATTTATAATAGCAACACCAGTTACATATCCAATGTAACAACTAAGAAAAACATTGCAACACAATCTTATGTATCAAAATAACACTGGTTATAATGATCAACTTTGGCGACCAAATATTATTGTCCCTTTAATGTTTTCAATGTGTATGTAGAATTGTAGCTTGACTTCAACAAGCTATTTGTTCTATGATTTGAAGAGTCAGACCAATCTTGTTACAGTTCTGTTTGAAAACTTTCTACGCTGTTAACAAGAGTTGTGTTCACATATTTTTGATCAAAAATATGCTTAAAAGTTGAAGAATTCAACTGTACATCAACAAAAGCACTTTAAGCCTTAGCTGCATGATTCAATATTTTCCGTCGAAAATATGAAAAGTTGTTAGGAAACACCCATTTGATAATGAGAAAAAGATTTAAAAAAGTCAGGGCAAAAGTTTAATTTTCGTTTTGTTTTTTAATGCTATAGTTAAAATTGTAGTCTGCTTACAAAACGGAAAAAGGGAGATACAGTCTTTTAATAAAACCAATTAAAACAATTAGATTTTTTTTTAAGAAATTAAAAAGAACCTATGGTATCATGGTATTGATTGATACCATATGCATCTAAGGGTAAACTTTTCTGCTTACATACATTACATTTAATATTTCTAAACAGATTAGCAACTTTTCAAAAAATTATTCTTTCTAAAATATTTTCTACTTCCTTGGTAGGAAGCATTAGTTGAAAATGTTGCACCCGCAATAATAGAATCACACCTCTAATACAACACTGAAGTGACTGCAAAGTTAATTCTGTTCTACATGACTGAAAATGTAGACTGAAGTGTGGGGTGTCAAGTCTGCCTAGCAGCGTGATTCCTTCAAACTACCCGCACTTGATTACTAATACGTCACTGCTACGCAGACTTGACACCCCACACTTCAGTCTACTCGTGACCACGGCTACTGCAATGTTGCCAAAACGTCGAGTTAAATATTACTTGTGTGAGTTAGCATGATAAGTCCCGTTGGTGGTGTTTTGACTATGAGTGAAAATCACAGAAGGTGTGATTTATTTATAACTATTTTTACAGGTTGATGACTATCTGAAAGAATACAATAAAGATGAAGTAGTAACACTAAGTGGTGAACTAGAGATAGAAGCCAATGATGTGGAGAACAATAATGGGTCAACAAAAGACCACCACAAGTCACGGAAGACGAGAAGGAAAGCCAGAGATGAACGACAAGATGGTAATGCCAATAGTGATGTCAATCCTAAGGTATTTAAGAGTGGCAGCAGAAGCAAATCTGGGGCTAAGCCTGGTAAGTTTTTTTGGGTTTATGGAATTATTAGCTGTTACCTGTGACTCCGTCTGTGAAGTATTTGTTTATCGCCATCCCAAAGGAACTATGCATTTGCTTGGGTTAAAGGAATCCTATGTCTTTCCCAGGGTCTCAAATTAACTACTTATATAACCAAATTTCATTTTAATTGGTACCTACAGCAGTTTGTGAGGTGGTAACAGACAGCAGTCAGACACATTATCGAATTTATAATATTAGTGTATTGTTTGATTTATTTTTTTATTTATAAAATCTTTTATTTAACTTGCAACTTTTGTCTATCTATCTATAACAGCCCTTATAGCGCCCGTCTTTGGACATAGGCCTCCTCTCTACTTTTCCAGTCTTGCCTATTCATTGCCACTCGCATCCAGTTTACGCCAGCTTGTTGCCGGATATCATCTGTCCATCTTTTTGGTGGTCGTCCTCTACCACGGGTGTTTGCACAGGGCAACTTTTGTATTTTGCTTCAAATATAAATTTTTTTTTGCTTACATCTTGTTGGTAAATTTAGAAAATAATCAGCCATGGTAGCCTCGTGGTTAGACCTAAGACCTCTAAAACAGAGAACTCTGGGTTCAAATCTGGGCTTGTTCCTCTAAGTTTTTCCCAATTCATATGTAAAATAATATTTGAAATTTATCTTAAACTTGGTGAAGGAAAATATTTAAGAAAACTTGCATAAACCTGTCAAGCAATTTAGTGGTGCATCTGAAGTTCCCAATGCGCGCTGAGCGCGCATAGAAACTACGGCTCAAGCCCTCTCACTCTGAGAGGAGGCTTGTGCCCAGCAGTGGGATCTATATTAGGCTTGGATGATGACAATGATGATGATGTTTTAAAAATGTTTTCAGCACGACCAACAGATCTATCGGCAATGCTGGAAACTCTTGAATCTAGCATGACCTACCATGACCAGTACATAGACAATCCATTCTCATCACCTTCACCTCTCACATCACCAAATGATGAGAGGCTCAACCCATTCGGGTCTCGGAGACCAGAGAAAATATACCTGCAAGGGGGAGGGACGTTCAGAGCTGTTTCGAGGGACAGGATTTTGGAGTCCCAACAGTCCCGAAATGAAGATAAATACTTGAGGTATGTTTTTACAAGCTATTATTAACTTGTATTTTTTTATACTATGGTCTAAGATCCAAACTTGAAAAGATCTGCAACGGTCTGATAACAGAATGAAACCTATTTTATAATAAATTTAGTATATTAGAAAATATATACGGAAATATAATATACGGAAATTAGCCAAAGAACTAAAGTCACCGACATAGCTGGAAAAATATGCAAGTTGAAGTGGCAATGGGCGGGCCACATCGCTCGAAGAACAGATAACCGTTGGGGCGAGTTACGACCACGAACCAGAAGACGAAGCGTTGGCATGCCTCCCACCAGGTGGACTGACGATATCGTGAGAGTTGCGGGAAACCGGTGGTTGCAAGTGGCGAGTTGTCGTTCATTTTGGCGTTCTAGTGTGGCCTTTGTCCAGCAATGGATGTCTTCCGGCTGATGATGATGATGATGAGAAAATATATTAGAAATGGATTTGCTTTCACTCTGCCCGATCGCAACTCGGTCGTACCCGCTCGCAACCAATTAACGACATAATCCGTGTCTGTCTCTTCCAATTAGTAACCAATATAATTAAATTACTATCCGCTGTTAACCTTTCTTGCTAAAATTTAAAATTCACTCAAATAAATAACCGTTTGATTCCGTCTCGCTAACTCGCAGTCTAATAGTACTTAATAGGGCCCTATAAACCTGGTTGCATTTTCCAGGCTCGGCGACTTCACGCCTCTAGACATAGCTCTCATCGTGCAAAAGGCGTGGAGCAACTGCGCGTATGCATGCCACGGGGTATTGGGTGGGGTCTCACTGATGCATCTGCTACTCATCAGCTACTCTGACAGCCTGGATGCCGGCCATCTGTCCTTCCATGCTGTGGTCACCATGCCTTACGTGGCGACGTACTTCTTTCTGTGTGTACTGTGCCTGATTTCTGTACTAGACAGGTAAGTTTGAATAATTAATTGGATTAGGGTAGTTCCTTGGGTAAAAAAAAAAACTATAATTTACTCCGTCGTTAGTTAAGATTATCAGAAAATAATTCCCCTTCAATATTATTGGACACATATGTGTTTTCTCTTATCAATCAAAATATTTCTGGCGCGTAAACCCATAGGAGGTGCAGATCCAAATCTCGTTTGGCGATTCAATTTTTTTTTTTAAGGACATCAGAGTATTTGGATGGTATGGGCTTGTTCAATGGAGATGTAAATGTAATGAGGCTATCGCGTATGAATTCGCCACCGCTAGTGTAGCGTGAGGTCTCCGAAATGTCAAATCTCATAGTTTTTGGGTGTGCTACGCGGGTTTATTTAATTAGAATAATTTTGTGAATATTTTGCAATATCTGAAATTAATAATAATTTCTGTGTTTGAGACAGTTTTGTCTTTAACCTTTGTCCTCCCTTTTTCCGAACAAAACGGGGACTATGCAACACTGTGGCATGCTCGATATTTATATGGTACGGTTTTAAGTGTATTAAATATGATTTATCTAAACATTGTTTTCAGAGTTTATTACGGGGTAGCAATCCTGTTTTTAACTTTTTAATTGTTCGCTAACTATATACGTCCCACTGCTGGGCACAGGCCTCTTCTCAGAATGAGAGGACTTGGGCCGTAGTTCCCACGCGAGTCCAGTGCGGATTGGGAATTTCACATTCACACTACATTGAATTGCTTCGCAGGTTCTGCAGGTTTTCTCACGATATTTTCCTTCACAGTAAAGCTCGTGTTAAATTTCAAATATAATGTAACGTGGTAAAAATCAATTTCGCACATGAATTTCGAAAAACTCAGAAGTGCGAGCCGGAGTTTGAACCCACGATCCTCTGCTTGAGTAGTCACACCAGTAGGCTACCACGGCTTCCGTTGAATAATACAATTTTTCACGGATATTTTTGAGAAAAAAATATGTCTATTCCAGGCTGGACGTTACGAGTCTGGACTTAAGTCGCGGCCTCCAGCCCTACTTCCAGCCCATAGTATTGGTAATCCTGTACTGCGCGTGTCTGCTGGTCTGCTGCGCCGCGAGGATGTACGACGAGCTGATGGTCTACCAGTATGCTCCGCTGGTCGCGAATTACACTGGGAACATGACCCTGGTAAGGTTGAAAATTCCAGAAGAAAAAAAATGACTGATGATAGTTTTATTCATCGTAGAGATATTTTTTAGGGTTCCGGACAGTTCCGGTGCCAAAATGGCAAAAACGGAACCCTTATAGTTTCGTCAAGTCCGTCTGTCTGGCTGTCTGTCCGTCCGTCCGTATGTCACAGGCATTTTACTCGAAAACTACAAGATGTATATCAATGAAATTTGGAGTAAAGATAGTATATAGTTTTGTAGTTAAATTACAAAAATAAATATTTATAGGGGGGCACTCCATACACGTAACAGAAATCGAAAAAAAAAAATTAACTCGCATCAACGTGTGGCACATAGCTCTTTTGAAAAGATAGTAAGGTTTCACAAAAACTATTTTGATTAAGTGAAGATTTCCGGAAATAATCGCTCCCAGAGTAGCAAAAATTGTGTCCCCCCCCCCTCTATCTTACAAAGTAAATAATTTAATCTTGTAAACCGTTTGTCTAAAAAATATGCAAAAAATATGAAAAGGTAACCGCTTAATAAATACTTTCAACGAAAATTGGTTTCAACATGATCGGATAATATACCGTTTTTGAGTTATTGCCGAAAAACTGCGCTTCTCAACAAAAGGAGGAAAAGGACGTTAGTGCCGTGAAGATACGCTCTTTTTTGGTAATTAATTTTGAGACTGTAGTAAATGTTTTAATTGTGTTATACATAAGTTATAACGCACATAATATTACTTGTTTTTTTTCGTAATGGCTACGGAACCCTATCTTGGGCGTGTCCGACACGCTCTTGGCTGGTTTTTTATCTATTTTTACATTAGCATATTAGCAACCACATCGCTAAGTTGGTAACCAAAAGCAGCGTTTTTCACTTTGTAGCGAAAACTGCCTACGAACAGAGAAGCCGACATTCAGGTTTTTGGGCACTGAATGTGTTAAAAGACCTTGAAAATTATTAAAATACCATATCATACCATTTTGCATTAAAAAATGTCGGGTTGAGTTAATTAGTGTAATCCACACTAATATTATAAATGTGAAAGTGTGTGCGTTTGTATGTTTGTCAGTCTTTCACGTTGAAACGGAGCGACGGATCGACGTGATTTTTGGCCCAGAGATAGTTTATGGACCAGAGAGTCATATAGGCTACTTTTTATCCCGGAGAAATGCACAGTTCCCGAGGAACAGCATTCCACGCGGACGAAGTCGCGGGCAGAAGCTAGTTCCTGATAAAGAAGGATCAAAACCAATCCCGAGCTTATTGAGCTGGCACCAGTCCTCTCTGGAAAGCCCAAATCCTAGTGGCTTCAGTGTTGAGTTGACGTTGATTCCTGTTGCTTACCGGTGGATTTGCCCTCCTTCCCTGTTTCCATTTGTTGGACAAGTCTTGTCAGCATGACGATGATGAGTGAAGTCAGATTATTTATTGTATGCCACATGCGAATTAGACAGGTGTTATGACTTATATCGGTTTCTCTGTAACATGTCTTCTATATTAATAATTTCGTACCGGTCTACGGTAGACTCGAACGAAATGCACATCAAATTGAAGAGCGTTAAAAAATTAGTCAATCCGAGTCGACAACTTGTAGGCGGAAAATTCGGATTATCGAGTATTTTCAAGATAAACTTGAATAAATTACTAAGTATATAATGGCGTTGCGAAGTAAAAATGTCAATGTCATCACATCAAAGTCGCGTTAGTGTCACGCTTAGACTATAAGTGTCACGTCATCACGTGTCACAGGTTTGCATTTCGTTCTCAATTGTGACCTCTTAAGGGTACGATTCGTCGATTTTCATCAGAACGATCGTACAGACGAATCGTACCGTATATGGGGTCCTTTAGTTCTAATTTCTTTGATTATGAGACAGAGACATCATAGTTATTTGGGCAAATAAGATTTAGGAGAAAATATCTACTTACTAGAGAAATACCGATACGTAGGTTAGCTGTGAAAGTACGTTTGTGATAATATTAAAGCTGGGAATATACGTCAGATTTTTCGATAAGTAGGTAAGACAATCTTTATACCGGCAAAAAAATTTTTTAAAACATTTTATTATGAGTCTACATTTTACCCGAGCGAAGCCGGGTTTTCATCTAGTTATCTTATAAAGTAGGTTAAATAACAATAACCATTATAGTACGTATATTGGTCGAATAACCTAACTTAACCTTTTAATTTTCCAGCCAACCATACCCACATTCTACCACACGTGGACGCACTTCTCTATCTGGCGCGCTGTTCTCGCTATCCTCGGCCTGGTCTACTTCATCATCTCCAATCCCCCAGACTTGGTTTACGCTAATATCAGCAAGTTGCTGCAATTCAAGCACTCTCTGCAAAGCATAGGATGATCGTAGAGCATTCAGGACGGCACGGTTAGTACGTTAGTACGTTGACATAAGCCGTGGAGAAGGGGGCGTTTAAGTAATAGGTAACGCAATTTTTGGAGATTTTTACATGTAACGCGTCGTAACATTTTTCTGTGCACTTCCTAAACGTTACGTAACACCCAAATTACCATTTCCATTTTTTTTTTCTTTTCTTTAGCCGTTTTCCGAATTAAGTTGGCATTTTTTGGCACACTCACACTGGCAACTCAGCATGAGAGCATTTATTAGTGGGCCAAGAACAACTGATGTTGCGAATTTCACATTTTTGAGGACATTATACTATGTACTTGTTACAAAAAAACTGTGACGTAACGCGTTGTTTGAACACCCCCTCCCGCCTCTGTAACGCATCGTAACGTTTTGCAATTGCGTTACGTAATATTTGAACGCTCCCGAAGTAGAAAGTTGGAAGGGCCGTAATATTCGATTTTCTCTTGCTGTATCGTTATTTTGTTCGTAATGCTTTTAGTTACGTACAGTCAAGCAATTTCATTCGTAGGCCACTATGGAACCTTGTCATTATCATCCATACTAATATTATAAATGCGAAAGTGTGTGTGTTTGTATGTTTCTCCGTCTTGAACGTCGAAACGGAGCGACGGATTGACGTGACTTTTTTGGCATAGAAGTAGTTACATTTTTTTTTATTCAACTGGATGGCAAACGAGCAAGTGGGTCTCCTGATGGTAAGAGATCACCACCGCCCATAAAAATCTGCAACACCAGGGGTATTGTATTGGGGGATACATAGGCTACTTTTTATCCCGGAGAAATGCACAGTTCCCGAGTGAACCGCGCGATAACCGAATTCCATGCGAGCGAAGCCGCGGGCAAAAGCTAGTAATAAGTACCTATATATCTCGTGAGCTCAATATACAAAATCCCTCTTTTCAGTCAAGTGATACATTTCGCTATGTTGTTGTTAATCTTGCTGTCAGTAGGTATAAATCTGATATTAATTCATGACATGACGCTGTGTTGGCAACAAACCATTCGCCTTAACTTAAGAGGCGACCTACGCCAGTCACTGCTATTTTTAAACAGACGTGGTATAAAATTGGTGTACTTCGTGGCAATAAAAAAAATATTACGATAATCTTGATCGTATTCCTGAGTTAGTCGTTGCTTTCAAAACACGATTAAACTAATTTGGCTCGATAGATTTTATTGCCAAAGTGAGCTCTTACTTTGATTTAGAAACCAAAAATACTCCGTTATTTATAAAGACACTATAATCAAATTACTAAGTCTGATTTACAAACAAAACGTAATAATAATATCTGTCGTGTTATTTCTTAAATCTAAATCGTAATTTCTTTGCATTTATTTTATTTCCAAATTTTGATGAGCAAAGACTTACGCCACGCCGACGACATATTGCTTCTCTGTCACTTCAACGCAGAGAAACAGTGAGCGCTTAGGTGCTCTGCCTGATTGACCTGCGTCGCTTTTCTCCACAAAATTCATTTACGAAAAAAAACTTTTACATTTACACTTCTTTCATAACACTCAATCTATGAGTAAGGAAATTATTATTAAATTACGTTATCACTGTATTTTGGGTATTTAAGGTGTTTTAGGATAGTCAACACCGAGAAATAAATTAAATAACGCACAAAAAAAACAAGAAGCCCTCATACTCGTACAATGACAGACAACATGTCAGAAGATGTCAGAAGTTGTAAAGTAAGTGTGTTGTTTATTACAAGAATTAGGTAAGTACAGAAAAATTGGTTAGTAGTCTAAATAGTTTTATTGGCTCCATATTTTGTCTATTACTTATAAACTGATAACTACCATAGTAGGAATATAGGACATGTGTTCAAACTTAATACGTGTCTGGTACGAGTATATAGCCTACCCAACGAAGACCAAAAACTGCCTCTCCGGGGAAATCTCGCGTATAAGTCAATTTTGGCATAGTTGTAGGGGATGGTGTTTAAGACCACATACCTACTAAAAGTAGGTACTGATGGGTGGGGGTAGAGCTAACGGGTGGGGAGGAGTTTGTGTAAAAGTCCCATTTAGTTTTTCGTAAATAACTCGTAAACCACAGCAAAAAATGTTCTAAAACATAAGTAATCTAAATAAAATTCTCTACAAAAAAAAATCTAAACATTTTTTTTAAGTATGGCGATGGATGGATGTTTGTTACTCTTTCACGTAGAAACTACTGAACGGATTTGCATGAAATTTGCCATACAGGTAATAAATACCCTGGATTAACATGTTCTACAGTAAAAAAACGCACTGAGGTCTCTGAACCAGATGATGATACATCTACACTACACAAGCACTATTTTAGTACAGTAAGTACCTACATTATTTTGAGACACCCACTAAATAACATGACTTATATAAAACAAATATTTACTTTATTAATCGTTGGGCAAAGTAACTTATTGATTGAATTTTATAACGGGCAAAGTTATTTAGACAACATTGCCCACATGCGTTATAATAGTAGAAAAAGTTCTCACTTACAGGTTCAAATACTGCACTTTGTGCTTTTTGTATTAGTGTTAATAAAATATCCTTCTTTCTTTCTTTATACGTAATTTCTCCACTCTTGGAACTCCAGTTTTATAAATCTAAAGTACAATTAAAATAGTAAATAATTTATTAATTCAGACAAAGTGATTGCATTTAGTCGTTAGGTAACAGTTCATAGTTTGGTTTTTCTAGTAAGCCGTCCCTTTTATCAAATGGGCACAGTTTTTTCTGCGAGTACTCGTATCTCAAGAATATTTATGTTGAGTATGAATATCCTACTTGTGTCAGTTCTTGACTTTTGTTTTTTTAATGTATTTATTATCAGTATGTAATCAAGCGATTTGTTTCAAATTTTAAAGTTGTTCTTTATATAGATTTACATCGCCACTCAAAAATCATATAAATTTTAAAAAAATACCAAATAAAAAGACACATTTCTTTTATTTGGTTTTGAAGTAGTGACACCTCTAACTTTTTTTCTAAGAATTAACCATACATTGACCTACTACTTGCCGAAATATCAAAGTTTTGTAGGTGGTACTTCCTATTAAAAATAAGGGACATACGTGGCCTAGTTCTGTATTCAATCGGTGTTTTTAGTGTCATATACAAACTGTTGTTGTTATAATTTGTTATTGGTTATTAGCGTTTAACTCATAAATATGATAAAATTATTAGAAAACTCAAACATAATATAGAGGTGTTTGTATACATACGACATTGATAGAACACTGATTGAATACAAATTGCTGATTTTTGACAGGACCCCCTGTCCCCTGTTTGGAGTAACGCCTGGAAAATTTTGATATTTAGGCAAGCAGGCGAGAAAAAATCTAGAAGTTGACACCTCTGTCATGCTGAGGATGCTGGTCTCTTTTTCTGGTTTTTCTGTGCATCTATATTTCAGTTTGTATTTTCCTACCGACTATGGCCTTGTTGTAACAGGATCATAGCGGGTAATATTTGGAATTGGAACTAATATTGACACAAAAGTACATTGTGCATTAAGGGCTGTAAAAAGGGGATTATTAACGAGAGTCTATTAGAAGCCTGAGCTTAACTGACTTCAGAAAAAAGGAGGAGGTTATCAATTCGGTTGTATTTTTTATGTTGGTTCTGAATTTTGGGCAAAAAACCGTCAACTTTGCCTTAGGGCCATTTTCTTATAAAATCGATTGTCACGAATGAGTATTTTTTGTTCAATAAGGGCTTATATAACTCTCTATTGTACATAAAACATATAAAAATAACAGTTATCAGAGCAAAGTACAATGTTTATTTTGTGTTTATTAAAATTTAAGTTTGTAAACGTAAGTGCTTTATAAAATTATAAACGTGGGTAATTTTACTCAATATAATGTCCACTTGTGATTGAAAAAATTGCCCGCCAGGCAATGTTATGTCCTTTGAATGTTTTATCCGACTGTACGAAGCAAATGAGGTTTTTGGTTTTCAAATAAAAAATCGATACCTATCTGCAAATGGATCCATATTTTAGTGTATACCTACCTAAATGAGTATAGGTATTATAAGTTATCTTCAGTTTTGTCTACATTTTGAGAAATATATCTTGCTTAATTTTTAATATTTTGATATAGGTATTTCTCTAGCAAGAAATTACTAATACACTTTTAGAAATGTAGGTGTATTTCATAGGCCATAGTTAAATTAAAGTGTACCTAAGAAAATAAAAGTTAGGTGAACTTTAGTATTGTGTCACCCGAAAGACGTCCACTGCTGGACATAATAGGCCTCTCCCAAGGCTCTCCACTCAGACCGGAGTACAATAAAGAGTCATTGTATTGTATTGGAATGCAGCTTTGAAAATACTCATAATAACCGAATTTTCACATTTTTCGTAATTTTGGCGATTTTCAAGTTAATAAAAACGAATTACCTAAGTACCTAAGTACATAAAATTGAATCAGTTTGAACGTGGGAAATTGTAACGTCATAGCCTTGTCATAGCAGTCAGTATATGACGTATTCAATACAAACTCCATAACAAACGATCGTTTTGACATTTCTGATAAACTTTAGCGGTACCGTATTTCGCCGCGCTGCGCGCGAAAACGCGTCGCTGTCAGATAACGCCTACGAACAAATCGCGGTTGCACGCGATCTATCTCAGAGGGGTCGCGGGGGTGAGGTACAAAACCGCTCGCGCAGTTTGGCGTGGGTGGACTCTTAAGTTAGACCTATATCTACTTGATTAGTTTTTAAATAAATTACATGTTTGTATGTTTTTCTGTCCTGCCGAAAGTTAAGAAAGCTAATAAAAATAAGGTCTTCAACTATCTTCCCTCCTACTTGTTTAACTTGAATACTTAGCTACCTACGTTACTTTGTTTTTTACGGTACAGTCCGCACAATGTTTTGTTAATTTACATAAAAGTGGTGATGTTACAAGCGGCAATCGATATTCTAATTAATAAGAAGCACGACGCCGCGGTGAAGTAACATTTGCATTTATATATATAATTTGTAAGAATTTTGTAATTATAGCAGTTTATAAATATGGCAGCTAATATTGAATAATAGTATTATATTTAAAGTTTAAAGTCTGATAACTAGTCGTAATTTTTTATATTTATTCTTTAGTATAATATCGAACAATGATTACAATCATTCATGTTTTAAGCTTCATAAATATTATATTGATGGTTTTAGTTATTATAACTATTATAAGTGTTTCATACACTACATTACTACACTACGTTTGAATTGTCCCACCTGTTGTTTATCTCAATTTATTTTCTAGTCATAATTATAAATACATTCGAATAATATAATTGATGATTTAGTTCTTTTTTATCTTTATAGTTTGCATCTAGATGTAAAATATTATTCTTACATATAATTATAAATGTGTATATTCAGTGTGATCATAAAGTATAAGGTATAGCGTATGTGTACCAAATATCATAGAATTATGCAGTATATCAAAAGAGAGATAACTATAATGGAATTTTTCTATTACTGTTGCTAAATATCATCTCAATAACGAGTTGATCTTTCAAATTATAATAATTTAAGTTGTTAGACATAAGTCATATTATAAATAACCAAAAGGAACAAAACGTCGGAGTTATTTATTACTTAAGTTTTTATTTTGTTTATTAACTCATCATAAAATTAAAAAATATTCAAAGTTGGTTAAGAACAAACTATATACGAAATCACTATCTGTTACAAAGATAATATAAGACAACATTCATAATTAATTATACACCGTGATGGGTCAGTTCGTTGATAAAAACTTCCTGATTTTTAACCTTTTTGGCTAAATCACTTCAACCCACATAAGATAAATATCGTCACTACTTTGAAAAAATCTCGTATCTCAAATCAATACGTCAACAAAATCGACCCTTCAAATAATGCGCATAAAGTTCACTCAGAAAAATATTAATTGTAGGTTACGAGCTTTTTTAAAAGTAGTGTTTCATATCGAACAATAATTTTAAAGACATCATCATCAGCCAATCTGGAATCTCTATTCAACAAACTGCGATCTAGCGCTAAATCGCTCTAAATAAAAAACTTAGAATATAATATAAATAAATGTCATCTCATCTTATAATAAATCATAACGAATGCCAAATAGTATTAAAATCTAGTCTCAAATACTTATCTATTTTCATAGTTTATTTTCAAGACTTACTTATCTGATAAAACTTAATGTAACAGTTTTCATCTCTAATGAGCTGAAGCGAGAACACTTAAATTACTTGACGCTAGTTATCTAGATATTGCACGAATATAAATCTCAAGGATTGACTTGTGTTTTTTGAATTAGTGAAGGGATCCGAATCGCTTGGTCTTCGCCGTAGACAAAATTAATGATCAGTTTATGGAAATGGATTCAATAAAGGAGTCGGAGTCTATAAGTGGGGTCGGCTCCGATATCGGAGCTGGATTTCATATTTACACTCGTATTCATATTAATTTATTGCGATAATGTTCATTTGTACAATTATTTATTGTAGGTATTAAAGTAAACATGCTGCTTGGTGCCCTGCTGCAATTTTCTTGCATTCTAAAATAATTTGAACCGAATGAGGAAAATTGCATAATTCCTACGGGATAGCGATAAACGAATTCTACGTGGACGGAGTCGCGGGCAATAGCTGTTTAACCTTTTCGCTGCCAGACATCACCCATACGCCAGGCTTCTATATTGTAATGCCTAAAATTGAACCTTAACGCAATTGAACGAAGATTGCTTTTGCATTGAAGTAATCGACGTATATATAGGTCGTTGGCGTCTAAAAGGTTAAATATAAAAGTTTTATGCATAATTTTATACTTTTGAATAACTAATATAATTCATGTTTTGTTATTTTATTTTATATTATTTTATGATTCATAGTTCGTGATTTTGTATTCGTGAAATATGTATGTAAAAAATTAATTATAACTGTTTATTCAAAAACATAAGTTAAAATCCTGATCTTTATTTTAAGATTTTTAGTTTCTATGACCCAATATTCTTAGATTAGTTTTTTATGTATTAGTTAACGCTTTCTTACAAGCTTTTACAGTAATACCATAGCACTATCTTAATGAATCGCATAAATACTCTTGTTGTTAAGGGACCATTGCCAAGTTCAATACTCGCGCTTATTACAAAATTTCCATTCTACGTATATCTACATACATAATCAGCAAAGTTCATCCGTAGGCTAAGACAAAAAAAAACAATTTCAATTATTTTCTTTGTTGTATTTTTTTCTTGTATTGGCCTAGGAAACAAATTGGTTGACTACATAATAATAGGCACTAGCAAATTTTTGTTATCATTAATTTTTAAACCTGATTTTTACTTTCAGGGAATGTTCCTAGCGATTGTACGAGTATATCCTTAAATTATCATGATTTAATACCTACTTACTACACTGTATTTTCAATAGGTAAAACAAGGATAAAATTGGCTCTTTAAATAAGAATGACACTTTTTCGTACAACGTAGTACCTACTTTTAAACATATGCGAATTATAAAAATGTCAGATATGAACTGACATGTGTCAAAAGACATGTTCAACAACTGTATACGTTTTTATAACAAATCGGTATTAGTCTGTTTTCGTTTTTATCTATAAAAAAGATCGATAAAACATCACTAGGAACATTTTTTCGATGAAGATATAACATCTGTTTTTTATGGATTCAAAGAAGTATATACTAGCCGATAGCTTTTAGATCTTAATGTTTCTAGTATAATACTTGTCATTGCTTCTCATGTCTAAAGAAAATTTTGTGTTTGTCAGCAATGTGTTATCTATCATTACGAAAATTAAACGGAAGACTCACATTTGTAAGTCGGACACAGTCGGAGTAGCTTCGGCTTTTTTTGGAAGACCGTCAGGGGTCCCATCCTGACCTATAATTGAAGGGTCCACGTTAAGAACATGCCTAGTCACCTTTTTTTAAAATTGAGATTTTAATCTCAAAATGTAGAGCTCACAAAGTACTGAATTAAATAATCTGAAAACAATATGAAATCTATTTTTTTATCTTTTAAATAAATGGTAACCATAGTAATTGCTAGTGATGAATAACCTGCAAACCGCTATAACTCAAAAAGTTGCTTAGGTGACTAGACACGTTCTTTCCGTGGACCCTTTAATTGTGAGTGACGTTTAATTTTTTATTATTATTAAAGTGTTAATATAAATTGTAAACAAATAATAACTGTTGACGTTGTGGGTACTTTAAATATGATTGATTTGCAATAACGATTGTCTTTCATTCGTAATACCAACAATAAATAGTAGATTGTACCTACAATAAGAGCTTAAAATCGAGCCATTTTACCCGAGACGTTCATGTGCCACCCGAGCCGGTACGTATAGACACGTCGAGGGGAAAATGGGTTTAATGCTCGAGTTTTATACTCCGCTTTTCACTTCGATTAATTGCGAGTAATTGTTTACTTACTAGGTACCTTTTTTATTTTTCATGCATTGCTAAATAATTATGTTTTCTTGATTAATTTGATTGATTTTTTTAGTTTTATAGAGATTATAAAAAAATATTAGAAAAATATATACTTGATAGGTACTTTTTTGTTTGTGGCTGTTACTTTTTTGTTTGTGGCTGTTTGCTGTCTGCTGTGGACTGATTGCCTTGGTCTTTGACGAAGATTTTATTTTATGCACTAGAGCATAAAAAGTCATTTTATGTCGCCTAGACCCAGCATAAAGACGATCTTTACGAGCGTGAGAAGTGAAAAATATTTTTAATTATAGGTGCTCAAAAAGTAGCTGCCTTTAGTGTGAAGCTAGAAGAGTGTTATTTTTTGAATTGGGAGTCGCGTATTTTCGGTCGTGTAATTTTTCACACAAAAGTCCTATTTTACAAATTATTTTGAGTCACCGTGTGGAATAAACTGGCCCTGTACTACGAAGTGCAAAATTCGAACTTCGTGTCTTGCTGTCCCGTTGACGCTTATATTATTTAATACGAGAGTAAGAGGGACAATACAATACAATGACTCTTTATTGTACATTCGAACCAACTAAAGCGTGACCCACTGTGGAACCTTTTCGTAGAAACAGTCAAAGTGACATCGCATTGCTTTTCGAGTTTCGTAGTAGCTCCCCCGGACTTTTGTATGATATGAAGATTATTTTTAATTACTGTCATGATTTGAAGCCATACATTTAACCAAAGAGTTTTTATGTTCAACCACTTAATTTATTTTTTAGTCACTTAATTTAGTAATTTCGCACTAAAATATACGTTGTTTTTTGTGTTTGTTCATGCTCTCTGGAACTAATGGACTTTAACAAAATCTTTCACACCTAAGCTTAACCCTTTACCAGGCCAAGGGATATATTCCACCCACATTTAATATCGGTAACCGTATCGAGGTTTTAATCCCAAACCACCTACAAATATTTTGTTAATCCTGGAAAATATTTTTTATGATCTTATTCACAACACGCTTCTAATGCTTGCGTAATATGTCTTTTGGCAGGCCGGTTAAATTCACTGGAACGCTAATTTCAGTAAGACTACGAGAAATTCGAACACTTTCCATAATTTTCTATGAAACGAAGTACATAGGTCGAACAATTTTTTGTATTTTGTAGATTTTGAGTGTGAAAGCTAAGTAATCGTAATCAATTGCAAATTATTCATGCATTCCTGTGTATGACCAGAATTAGGATGTGGTTGAATTATCCATGGCCATATTAGAGTTTAACTGTGTGGGAGCTACTTTTTTCCCATGGCCCGGTAAAATTGTCTTGTCATGTCATAAAACTCACGTAAGTAATTAAAACAGTTTTTGTGTTTCACTAGAACGGAATTCATGTACCAAAAAGAGACCAAAATCTCATCGGGGCCTGGAGAATAGTCCCACACAGGAAAATTCTAGCCAGGCAATGTGATAGAGTCATCCCACATCCTAATTCTAGTCCTACACAAAGGATGCAGAGTATTTAGCAAAATATATGATTATTATTACCTTACAAATCATTAAAATCATGAATAACAAAAAAATGGTTCGATATATGCTTGTGTTTTTCTTAATTCAGTAAAGTGTTCGAATTTGTAAACAAACCACTAACATCATGGTCAAGTGGATTTAACGGCTGCTAAGATATATTATTGGATTTTAAAAGCGTGTCATGAATGTAAGATCATAAAATAATGTTTCAGTGATTGATATTATGTTTCGTAGGAATTTGTAGTTAAAAACTTGACTATTATACGATTATAAGATGTGGGTGGAATATCCATGCCTGATCAAGAATATATAAAGCAAACTAGTATGACAGTTCATTACTTAGACAGGCGATTGGATAACGTAACCACATATTTATTTCTGGTTAAGGAAGATCTCCGACTTTCATAAATACTTTTTCACAAGGCGTTCAATACGGTTGCAACAGCATAAAAGTACGTATTAAGACACGCTGGTTCTTCGGGCCTGTGTAAAGGGTTAACCGTCGTTTGCGTCATAGTAACGGTCCATATATTTTTTTAAATATTTAAAGGTGGCAACCTCATGTAGCCGCTCA
>NC_133473.1:3579413-3607099 GCF_025370935.1 Choristoneura fumiferana | reverse complement strand
GCAGAACAAAAGTAGCTCAATTATGCGAGTAGAATCGAACCTTGAATTTAAAGTAAGGTAAATGTACCTTATTACGGTATATTAAGGCGTTTCCTACTTTCACTGCGGATTTTAAAAAAAAATACGAAGATTCTAGATGTAGTAACTATTTATTTTAGGGATTGTCTTTTAAGATGGATGTAGGATATTATTTTACTCGTAGCTTTTAATTTATAGAAATAAAACGTTATTTCGCTAAACCTTCGTTTGTCCCTTATTCCGTGATAAAATTTGGCTCTGGACTTAATTCCGAGAGTCGTTGTACGTAATTCCGTGCTATCTTTAAAGTTCACATTGTTCAAGCATCTATCAAGATAGTTGACTTAAAATACTTTTTTTAAATGATGATTATAATCACGTAATAATAAAAAAATGTATTGCGTGAATTGGAGGAATTGGAATTAGAGGGGGAAATTTATTATACTCTACTTAGGTAATCTAAATTAAAATGACAAAATGAAAACATGCTTAGTTAAATTTATTGATTCAATTAATAATTTGAATATATCAAATAATAAAATAACTTCTAGAACAAAAACAAAATTAGATTTTGTTTGATAATCATATTAAAGTATGATAGTCACTGTCCCATCATTTACATCTTAACGACTTTTGAAGTGTTTCGGCGTATATATTGGATGAGGCCATTTTTTTACCTGAAAAAGGTAACAATATATTATTATATGTATTATATTATATTTATATATGTATTATACCCATGCAAATTTCAGCTTTCAAGTACTAATGATCACTGAGCTAAACCGTGGACGGACGGACAAACGGACATGGTGGATAAGGGTTTCTAGTTGATAAGGAAGCCTAAAAACAGAATGGACCCCTCCCATAGTTTATTTTTATTTTTTTCATAATACCGGAATAAGGGACATTATACAAAAGTCGTGTACATAATTACGGGGTCCAAAAATGTTATAATAAATAAAACAAGATTTTTTTTTAATAGATTGGGAAGATAATATAACAATTATACTCATAAAATCGAAATAAATAACCTTTCTGCTCTGATTTTATAAAATAAAACAAATTTAATATCGATGCCATACTCCATTATTTCGTACGTATGACTAACGAGTATACATTTCGTACTCAATATACACTCAAATTTAAAAAAAACCATGTACCGTATTACGTCACAATAATCTGCAGTCCTTACTTAATATTCATAAATTAAACACCTAGATAGAAACAAAAGATTAAACAATTCGGACTGACTTTCCCTTATTCGTGATACTCACGCAATTAGGTACATCGCGTCAGATTGGTGTACATAATTACGGCAGCGAGTATTTTACTTTAAATATGCTTTCAGTTAACTTGAAAGGTGATAAATACGTCTATTAATAACTATAAAACAACAATGATACAAATTTGTATAAATAAACTTACCAGTATCACAGCAAAACTTTACGAAGTCCGCTGCCACGTTACGCTCACTGACAACACGCCCGTACCGAACTACTGCGGGGTTGCGACGGACGCGTTTGAAAGTGCCTCACGGCTTTAAAAGTTATTACATATATTCCAAAAATCGTGTTTTTTCGGTGTAATTAAGCTATAGTTAATGAAGTATTGCATTAAGTTATGATTTTACGGATTGTTTCCTTATTTTACGACAAAAACCAAAATATCACGGCATAATGTACTATCCCGGAATAGTGTACCTTTACCTTATAGTGCCATAAATCACTAATTTGTTTAAGAGTTGTATAGCCCGTATCAAAGACTACTTACAGTATATATAGGGAGACGTATAATGACTCTACTTCTGAATTCCTCTATGATCCTGACGGTAAACAAAACACTTATGAGGGATGTATAGCCCGTATCAAAGACTACTTACAGTATATATAGGGAGACGTATAATGACTCTACTTCTGAATTCCTCTATGATCTTGACGGTAAACAAAACACTTATGAGGGATTACTTTAAGTAGAGATTGCTGCGCAAAGAAAGATGTTTATGGCCAGAGAACGTAACGCTATTTTGTCCTTTCATTAAATTGTAAATATTTTTTTTAATTTAATTTTACTCTTCTAAGAAAAAACAACAGCTGTCCGTAGCGTTACGAAAGAAAATTAAAACCATGCATTCTCTTTACATACCTACTTACTATAAATTAAAGTCACTTCCTGCCTGTATCTCTTTATGTAGGTATAGCCATTATACCTACTTTTGTCAAGGAAATCATAGTGAAATTGATTATGAAAAGGTTCCACCCTGGTACCCGATTCAGTTTCTTTGACTGTATGTGCACAGTCCGTTCTAGGGCTTGCAAGATCAGTCGGTTCCCTAAATTAAGTATCAATTTTTTCATACTAGTTTCATAAAAACGTGGATACTACTCGTATTATGTTAGGGTACCGACTGTACCTACCTACTGAGCACTGAATACTTATCGATTTTGATTTATTTTTTTGGTTTTGATTTTTATCTGAACGCACAGAATAAATAATGTAATAGGTAGTACAAGCAGGTACAGAAAGCCCACTCCTTTGCCTCCACTCCAGCGCAAGCAAAACCTTTTGAGAAAAAAAATCGGGGCAATCGGAGAGACGGTTGGATTTCATTCACATTTAGGTCACCAAAAAGACTAGATAATAGGCGTCCCGATATCATCGAAATTGGAACTGTCCCGGCAGAATCGGGACGGGTGGCAAATCTGTGGAAATGCATTGATTCGCTTGCCGCGTCAGCAATAAGCAAGGGTTTTCAACATTTTTTTAAATAAAATAGTAACGTGTTGCATATTTATTTCTTGCATTCACTATAGAATGCAGTATATTCATATTCTTTATTTAATTATATTACAATTTTAACCACTTAATTAAATATACCTATTACCACGTTTTAGCGTGCGCTGCTGCACCGTAGTGCAAAATTTTGTGGCTTTATTGGTAGGATTCCTCAACAGGTAAATACATAATAAGATACTGGGAAAAATTCGATCCAAGGCAGTGCGAGGCAACCCCTGAATACCTAAGCCACTCCGGAGTGGCCCAGGCATTTACTTGTACTCGTAGGTATCTAGCGGGAGAGAGTCGCGCCTGCTACGATTAACAGCAATTTATTAAAGTAGTACTCAATTGACTATCAGGAAAAAGGTCCCAGCGGATATCGGGAGCAAATAGGACAAAGGATAATTCTCCTTAAGTGTCTCATGACCGATGTCGGCTGTCTAATGGACACGGGACAATGTGTCATGGGATTACAAAGGCTGATTAAGGAATTTGATCTATAGAAAAGCTTGGCATGTATGTACAGTCAACGTCATAACTAAGTGATCACTTTTGTACCTTGTCACTTTTACATCATGTTTGAAAAGCCATACCTACGAAATCGTGTAACGACTAAAAGCGACAAGGTACAATATGACGTAGAATTCGTAACGAAGTGATCCGACAGAGAACCAAAGTTATCGACATAGCTCAGCGCATTAGCACGCTGAAGTGGCAATGGGCCGGCCATATACCCGAAGAAGATAACCGTTGGGGTAGACGAGTTCTTGAGTGGAGACACGGATCGGCAAACGTAGCGTAGGACGTCCTCAGACTCGGTGGAGCGATGATCTTCGCAGGGCGGCTGGCAAGAGCTGGATGAGAGTAGCCGAGGATCGTGCTCAGTGGCGTGCCATGGGAGAGGCCTATGTCCAGCAGTGGACGAACATAGGCTGATGATGATGATGATGATGACAATATGACGTTGACTGTAAATAATCTAAGTAAGTAGATACGTAGGTACATCCCAAGGTTATACTCGTATATGGTCCTTTTTGCATTTTTCGATAACAACTTTTAATGCCAGAAATGGTTCATTAATTCATTGTTTGAGCGTTTCAACCGTTTCATTCTTCAATTCACATTTTTTATGAATCGCATCGAATGAATTGTCTGTAGATTTTGATTTCGTTTTCGATTAGGTACCTACTTGTTTGTTGTTAGGTTTCTGTATTACTGGGTTAGTCTCACTTCGTCTAAAAAGCAACTGGTCTATGTAGCATGTGGTCTAAAAAGCAGCTGGTCTAAGTAGCAAGTGGTCTATACGAGATAACTAAATAACCGTATGAGAATATGTGTCATTGCGCAGCCATTGGCATTTGGCGGTTGTAACGCTTGAGACCTTTACGGGCGGCCGTATATAAGGGGCTCATATTTGATGGAACTACTTAAGCGGGTACAAGGTATCCTTCTGTATACCTATCTGCCGCGCTTTAGTAAGTCCGAATCCCCGCTTGGGCTTCCCTACTATTGATGACCGGATGGCCAAGTGGTTAGCGAAGCTGATTACAAAGCTTGAGGTCCCGGGTTCGATTCCCGGGGGCAGATATTTTGAATGATACTTCTTGGATGTTTAATATTTATGTATTTAAGTGTGTATTTATCTATATAAGTATGTTTATCCGTCGCCTAGTATCCATAGTACAAGCTTTGCTTAGTTTGAAACTAAGTCTGGTGTCAAATGTCCCATGATAGGTTTTTTTTTATCCGGGTTTAATTCATTAAATATGAGTATGATTCTAAATGATATTGTAACGGATAACTCACGTCTTAAACACAGTTTAGCTCGCGAGTCGCGCGAGTAGAGCGGTGGCGCGTAGTGTGCGTGCTCCGGCAGCCGCCGAGTCGCGTGCTCCTGAGCAGAAGGGCTACGAAATAGCCCGAAACATGTCGAGCTAAACTCGGTTTAAGACGTGAGTTGTCCCTTACAATATCATTTAATATGAGTGAGTCTCACGGTAGTTTCATGTTCAGTATGATTCTAGGAAACGCGGACAATAGATCCATCGACAACTCTTTACCTGTGAGGGTAACGCTGATCGTCCGTATCAGGATTTGTCCAACATTGTGTAAATGTGCCGTAAGCCGGGTTTCCACTCGCCGCCAGAGTATTTCCATCGGTGCGTACATTTGCAAACAATAGGTGAAAAACACCGCGACCGCCACGAGTATTTTCGCAACCATTGCTAATCTGGAAAAGGAGAGAAGCAAGAATTTAATAAAATAAAACTCAATTCTTTGCGCTAAGAAGTGCTTGTACAAAATACTATAAGTAACTAGATTTTGGAAGAGATCCGCTTTTAGGGATAATCTCGACTTTGTACTTTTGTGTATCTGTATTTCTTTTCACATACATATGGGTTTGATGAAAAAAAAATGTTGTGTTTCAGTTCACATACATACATACATATACAGAGTGTCTCTGACTGACCATGGGGCTTTAAATGAATGGTTCGATTCTACTCGCATAACTGAGCTACTTTTGTTCTGCACATTTTTAGGGTTCCGTAGCCAAATGGCAAAATTCGTCGTGTCTATCTGTCCGTCCGTATGTCACAGCCACTTTTTTCCGAAACTATAAGAACTACACTGTTGAAACTTGGTAAGTATGTGTATTCTGTGAACCGCATTAAGATTTTCGCACAAAATAGGGGGTTCCTCATACTTAGAACTGAAACACAACATTTTTTTTTTCAAAAATTCACTTGCACGATATGATCCCAACATTAAAAGTTAATAAAAAGCTTGCAAATAAAAATAGTACTTTTTGAACCTGGTTTTTTTTAAATTACATTTTACAGAACAAATCATGTACGGTCAAGGAAACTGAATCACCTACCAGGGTGGAACCTTTGTGCTACTGATGTCAGGTTCACAGACATCCTATAGATTTACTATATGTATAAATCATAGAGAAATTGATTAAAAAAAAGTTTCCACCCTGGTACGTGATTCGGTTTCTTGGACTCCGACAAAAAGTCCGATTTTATTCATTTTGAGCAATGGCATTCAAAATAAAAGGCAGTGAACCCAGATCAAAACACGGACTGTAATGGAATAAACGGGAATTCAACGGGATCTTATTCAAGACGTTTTTGTTAAGGTCTGGTAAATATGTAAAGATCACTGTTAGTTTAGGACTTCAGTCTGGTCGGAATTTTGATTTGGTTCAGTGAATAGTGTGCAGTTCACGTTTTTTGAACGATTTTCTTTTTTATAGTTTAGCCATGTCTGTCCGTCTGTCTTCTGTCTGTCTGTCTGTTCGCGGCTAAGCTCAGAGACCGTTAGTATTAAAAATCTGTAATTTGGCATGAATATATATCAGTCACGCCGACAAAGTGGTAAATTAAAAAAATAAAAAAATATTAGGGTAACCCCCCCTCCCCATAGACGTAAAGTAAGGGTGATTTTTTTTCTCGGCTAACCCTATAGTGTGAGGTATTTTAAAAGCATAGAGGGATGCCAAGATGATTTTTCAATTCAGTGATCTGTTTGCGAAATATTCAACTTTAAAGTGAAAATATTCATTAAAATCGAGCGCCCCCCCCTCTAAAATTTAAACTGTTGGGTGTAAAAAAAAAAAATCAGGATGGTACTAAGTATATCAAATTTAACGCCTAGATTGCTTGATAATTATTATAGATTAAAAGTAAATAGCTGCCAAAATATACCTAAACTTGGAAGATTTTGCACACAATACGAAATATTACTTGATTTTTCGTAATGGCTACGGAACCCTATTTTGGGCATGTCCGACATGCTCTTGGCCGATTTTTTAATGAGGTGTTCCTCATTGTAGGGTTACCGACTGCTTTTCCTTTCCGTTATCAAAACAAGCGAGACAAAAGATTTCTTAGATATGAAACACTACGGAAAAAAAAATTGCTGGATCAATCAAATCCTTAACCAATAGATTAAAAATGCTGTTCATTTTGATTAATTAATTCAACTTTCACTTCTTACACTCGTGAACTTCGTATTTAGATATGCTGGATGATCCAGTATTCATAAAAATGAACAGCAGGCATTTTTAATCTATTGGTAAAGTATTGATCCAGGAGTTTTTTTTCGTAGTGTTTCATATATAAGATTTTTTTTGCCTCGCTTGTTTTGATATAAACGGCACTAGTGCATAAAGTTAAATAATCGTCTAAGACCAAGGCAAATAGGTGCCAAGGGCGGTGCATAGGGGCAAGGTTAATAAGGTAGGTAGGTGGTATATAATATAAAAGGTAGTAAATTACCTTTTGTATCTACTAATGCTGTTTACTTTAATCTGTCACCTCCCAGGATAACAGGATCAAAGGAATTTGGGCACAATTTGTGCCTCTGGGAGAGGGAGGACAGGTTAATCACGAACGAAGTAATAAGCAAACTATATAACTTGTCCACAAAACTCATTTAACTCTCGATTTAACTATCAACCCTCGCCTGCGGATATAAACCTCTCGGGTGAAATGATGCGTTTTATGCGCTTGTTGTATAATTTACTATTATGCCATTTCAGTTCATAAAAGAGACAGCACAATAGAATAGAATGTCCATCGAAAATATTTTGTCTGACAATTCCTAATTCAAACGCAATTTATTTTCATGAAAATATTTTTTTGAAATAACTACGTTCTTCATTGAACATTCCATTATATGTGGAGATTTTTTAGGGACCCTTTATTTTGCATTTAATTTGCTGTCCTATTATTTTCATTAGTTATAGCCTAGAACTCCACCGTAAGATTCCGCCACTAATCTGTTTTTTGATGAAATGTATAAATTGTTTGTGTCAGTGCAGGCAAGCCACTAGAATTGCTTGCTCCAGTTTTAACGTGTACTTAGATAAATAATGCTACCTACATTATTGTTGCACTTGATTGTCTTATGTTGGAAGGTATGCCATAATATTTTTGCCTACGAAAAGCAATTAATATTTAATTTTGTATTTATCTTTACTACTTAAAAAGCATGTTCCAATACCGGTATTGCCGGGTTAATCTAAATGTTAACGTAATTTTAGTTATAAAAATTCTCATGTAGCACATGCAAAATCCAAGAGTTGCGGTATCCTAGATTGTGTTTATAAATGTCGAGCGACACCTGACTTCGTTTATAATAAACTACTGGTAGCTGTTGCCCGTGACTCTGTCCGCGAACAATTCATTTATAGTTATCCCGTAGGAATTGGTCAATTTTCCGGGATAAATGCTATTCTATGTCCTTCCCCAGGGACTCAAACTACCTGTATACTGAATTTCATGTAAATCAGTTTAGTGATTTAGACAGGATGAGATAACAAACAAACAGACTTACAAACTTTTGCATTTATAATATTAGAGAATTATTTTACTACTCCTGAATTTAACGTTCTTACTATCATTACTAATATTATAAAAGCGAAAGTATCTCTATTTGTCGGTCAGTTCTTCTTATAAATAATATATTTTTTTGATGTTGGGGGCATTTTATAACGTACACATTTTGTAACGTATCTAAATTATTTAAATTTGGTAACTAAATATATTTTTAACTAAGCTCTTGGCCAATTTTTCTTTTTTAAGTCATTCGGATTTGTTCAAAAATTAACACGCACTTCAAAACGTCTGCTCGCTTCGGCTACTGTGTAAGTTTTCGGTTACAAAATACGCCTCGATCGCGTTCGCGTTAAAATCTCAATTTGTATATAGAAACACGAACATCGCAAACGTTCCGCTAGAGGCGCTGTTCGTGTTTCCATATAAATTGAGATTTTAACGCGAACGCGATCGAGACGTATTTTGTAACCGAAAAGTTATATTAGGGGTTACTGAACGCACAGGAATCCGTCGTGTAACCATCACAAGAATGCCGGTGGTGGCGCCGATCAAATGAAAAGCAAACTAACTCTAAAGTATAAAGTAAAGGTTGTAACTCAATCTAAAGTATCCGATTCCCGATCATTACGGTGTGTTCTAGTAGGTCCCCTAGTCGCTTTTTACGACACCCACGGGAAGAGATGTATCCTTTCTAAAACTGGGTTCGGCACGGACAGAATTTATTTTCATCCTCAACCAAATTTTCGTTATCGTAACATTAAAGAGATCATTTTAACTTTTATTATCGCCACTAAATGTGATAGGTACTGATGTGTCTTAAAATTTAATGTATTTCATTTTAGGCTTTGGATTCCTAGCCGCTTTGTCATACAAAAACATGAAAGAGGCAGTTTTTAGAGAGTTTTAATGATATCATGTGCTGAAATATACCATACCAGAGTTTAACCGCGGCTTCGCACGCGTAAATCATCAGATCTGGCAGTTAAGTTGTTTTTTTTCGGATTATACTAAATTCCAATGGGTACATTTACATTGGGTATATTTACATCGTGGATTTCACTAACTTTGCATATAAAATAACTGTACCAAATTTCATGACTAAGCCCCTTTTTCACCATCCATTAATTAATAATAATTGTGACTTAGGGGCGGTAAATAAGGAACACGGTATTTGACAACTCCTGATTTTGCCATATCTTAATATTATTATGAAAATATAGATATACAGATAGTGTTTAGCGAAGAGAAAATTTAAATCGGTTGAAAATTGGATTTATAGTGATTTTTGAAAAATCTATATACCTGTCTCTTCCTCAAACGCTTTTCTCTATGCAGCAAGTATGGCGGTACTGGCGTGTGACGTCACATGCCAGTATGTCTTTCTCTGTCTAATCTTGAATTTCAAACCTTTATAACTTTGTTATTTGTAAAGGTAGCTTAAAAAATGTTTTTCTATTCGATAACAGGCATTGTGTATATCTATATATAATTATATTTATCCATTGCTTAGTACCCATAACACAAGCTTTGCTAAGCTTTACTTTGGGACTAGGTCAATTGGTGTGAATTGTCCCGTGATATTTATGTATTTATATACCTGGGCAACCGAGCTTTGCTCGGGCTAAACTCGACAATAATCGTTTTCCCAGAGATAATACCAAGCTAAGTCGATTTTTCATCCCCGAAAACACCCACATACTAAATTTCTTCAAAATCGTTGGAGCCGTTTCCGAGATTCTGATTATATATAATATATAGGATTACATAATATGACAAATTTGTCCTGAACCCTCGGAGCGCAAGTCCGACTCACACTTAGCCAGTACTCCGTATGGTGTATGTTTGTATCTACACGAGGTTCCCTTAAAAATCGAAAAATGTATGATTTTCAAAGTAAATATAAATAAATAAATATCATGAGACACTTGACACCAATTAACCTAGTCCCAAACAAAGCAAAGCTAGTACTATGGATACTAGGCAACTGATTAACATACATAGGTAAATAGATAAATACATTCTTAAATACACATTAAACATCCAACACCCGAGAACAAACATTCGTATTATTTATACAAATAAACTAAATAGTATAAACTCGCACCTAAACGACCAATACTGTTTTATTTATTAAAGTGATTATTATCAAAATATTAACTTAACTAAGTAGAGTATGAGAGTGTGGCAGCCTATATAAAACATAATTCTCTTAACGAGTAACATAAACTTTACGCAGTAAGTATAACTTTAATAAGGTGCCGTTCCATTCCTCAAAATTACGCGCCACTCATAATTTTATAATGGTGAGTTTGCGATATAACAATTTTGATTGTCGCAACCACTTAGACAGTTAATGTCTTCGAGAAATTAGGACTAAGCGGGAGGTGGGTTTCGTGTGTTGTGGCCTAGTGGTTTGTTTGACGTATTGCGAAAAAACTGCAAATGGACTAATTGCCAATAAACAATTTAAAAAGCTGCAAAGTACTTTGAATAAATAAATGTTACGAATTCGTGTGGATCACGATGCCAAACAAATTACTGCCAATTATTTTTCGGTTAATAAACTCTTTTGTCGACAAAGTCTGACATTAATCGAATCGTTACTCGGCGAAATAATTCCTCAGCGAAATGAAGAATCTGTAAATCATTAATTGGCCAAACGTTTAGAGAAACGAAAATCGGTTCCTTTTTTTAAACTTGTTACAGCATCATTTAGGAATCTGTCTGCTTAATCGTTGTCGGCGAAACATAAGGTATCCTTCAAATCAATTTGGGATATTCGATAACCTCTTTCTTAAATCTGGATAGTATTATGTCGTCATACGCTCCACGCAATTTAAGTGTTTAAGTCTTGTTCTGAAACCATCTTAATCAGACCTGGCCCTATACCTACTACGAAGTGAAAAATTCGAACTTTTATCTCGCCGACCCGCTGACGCTTATATATTTAATACGAGAGTGAGAGGGACGACACGAATTTTCGAATTTCGTAGTTCTCAGCAACCGAGGTGAGTCAATTTCATGCAGAATTGTTATCGATGTCGAAACATAATGTAATAGCATAAATAGTTCCAATCCGCACTGGGCCCGCGTGGGAACTATGGCCCAAGCCCTCTTGTTCTGAGAGGAGGCCTGTGCCCAGCAGTGGGACGTATATAGGCTGGGATGATGATGATGATAAGTATTTAGATTGAAAGGGCATCAACCCAAAATAATACAGCATTTTAATGTAAGTCTTTCAAAAATCACCTTTTATCCCGATATTCCCACTGGATCGCAATTAAATCTGGAAATCTCATCCGCTGGGTATAGTCATGAAAGACACAGCTGTTTATAATGCAACTTTCACATTTGAGTCGCTTAACTTCAAACTCAGTTATCCACTCTAACCATTTGGGAGATTTTTGAAAAAAAAAGTGATAGTAACGTGAAAGGCAGTATGTTTTACTATGGCTAAAGCATAAGAAAGCGACCCTGTTCGGCAAATTAAGCATCAAAACCATCCGATCTTTACAAAAAATAAAATGTTGATTGGATTTACCTTCATTTGAAAGAATCGATTGCAATTTATTCGATAAATTAATAATCGATTGAAAAACTCAGTGTGTGTGTATAATTTTGATTTAACTGACCTGGATCCTGAATTCTAGATTTGAAAAACAAAACTGTCAAGAAATTAAAAAAGAAAAAAACTTCTTAGCTGTTTGGCTTGGATGGACGTAGGTAACCTACATTTGAAACAAACTGTCATATGGATTTATCTGCCTTTGATAAAATATTATGATTTTGACTGAATTATTCTCAAAAAACACACGGAATTATACTTAACCGATAAAATTGTAACAAAACTAGTTTTATACCATTTTTTTAACACCAAAATCTTAAAAAATGACAGAATTTGATTTACTTACCTGAGTTTGAAGTTAAGCGACTCATTTAGAATTTGGACAAGTTGGCTACATTGTTTTTTTATGATTGTAATACCTATACAATAAAGGTACCAGGAAAAATATAAGATCTTAAATAAGGATTACTGAAGGGCTGATGTAACTCGCTTCAATGCTTTTCAGGAAGCAGATCGTAAATTGCAAGAAAAATCGTGCAAGTTGCATTACATTGCGAGGCCGCAAAGCCAACGAGTTTGTAGTGGTCAATAGAGCGCCGCAATGTATCTAATGCAACTTGAACGATTTTTCTTGCAAGTCTAAACTCGGCTTTACAATTTACTGCCATCCTGCCTATCCTATTCTTTAAATGATTTCGTACGTCGACAGGCACATCATAGTTTGATCTTTTGTTTATTTGCCACCTATGTATTTGTCTGTGTTCGACGAAATAAATGAATTTTGAATGATAAGTAATCATTAAATAAATAAAGTCGTAGGTATATAGGCACATATTTTTTGTCTTGAACAGTTTCAACCTCTTTGTAGTTGACTGTATGTAGTACAATTACAGATTTTAATTAGAAACTTGATAATACTGCGATCAATATTAAATGTAAACCTATGATCGTAAAGGCATAAATAGGTCAACTGAAAACTTTAATGTTCGATCGTAACATCCGGTGAGTTCCCACCGGAAGTTCACCGAATTCCCACCATTACAGTAATGGCTAGTAAAAGGGAATAGGTAATAATGATCGATAGATTTCTATTGTTCATAAAATTTCAGAGATAAAGCTCAATATCATAGTGCAAAATTATGTACGTACCTATCTATTCGAAGCACTTTAAGATGTACAGTGGAGTAAAGTATATTTCTGAGCAAAAATTTGTTCAAAAATAATTATGTGAACACGACTCTATAAAGGTATGAAGCGTGTTTAGATATTTTTGATTGAATTTTTGCTCAGAAGTATATGAAAGCAACAGTGGTACAACCGTTTAACGTCTGAATGAAAGTAATACATATTTTATGTAGAGATACCTACAAAATTAAATATATTTTTAGAAAAGTATTTCTAATACTTTGATACAACAATAGTTAATGTGCTCAATTATAAAAAATAGGTGCATTTTCATCATCACTTAATTTGTTGGGTTCCGTATAATTTCATAAAAAATAGTTAATTCATTAATTTCTTAAATTTTTAGCCGCCTCTTTTGTGTAAAACGTGAAGGTTGATTGACCTACATACCCACTCGTTCTTATTCGCATTTGCTACTTCCAGACGATATTCATGGGCCTTCTTTTCATCTACATATTAATTAACCTCTTGTGGACAGGACAGTATCAATTTTGACCTAATTTTAAAGACCTACGCTAGCAAATTCCGTTTGCGGGGAGCGGGTGGACGCATTGAACTATAGTATAAGCAGTGCACTGCGCGCGTCGCGTGCGACGGATTTTACCTGCAGCCGCGCCCACAGGCGTGCGCCCGCGCAGTGCACCCGTGGCAACTAGCGTAGGCCCTAAACTATCAAATCAGTCCCGGTTTAAATTAACAAAAAAAATCGGACTCACATCTCATCTTGCGGCAGATTCAGCGTGACACTTCCTTTCACTTCTTCGCCGTACTTCAGAAATCCGAAGAGACCGACGATGCCGTATAAAGCCGCTACGAAGATCATGGTTACGTTCAAGACACCAGGGCAGCCGAGGAAGTGTTTCGGGTTCGCCATCTCATTCTCAATCGGCATCACCACGTTGATGCCTTCCATCGCGAAAATGGCTGTGCTGGAAATGAAATGGGGTGTGTAATCATTTGCAAATTTTTATTTCGCATAATAAAAAACTACTTAGGTAAGCACTTTCTGGAAATATTATTTATTTTATTGATTAAAATGGATACAGCTTTCTAGCACTAAGCATCTCTAAGCTAAGCCGCGGACGGACGCACGGACTTAGCGAAACTAAAAGGTTTTCTTGTAGGACTATATATTACTGCAGTCAAAATCAACTCAAAAATTCGCCTTATTGAGCACCTCTGCTCTGCTTTTGCTCTTGAGGGAACCTTGGAACCTTGTAAAGTAGAGCTACCACCTGCATTTGAACTTGAACGTTAATTTTTTTTATTTTTTTTTATAGCAATGGTAGTTAATAAAACATGCCTTGACAGTAAATAAATCAAAAACCAAGGTAGTTTTGAAGGACGGTTAAAAAAATTATTAATAATTTGTGGGTAGTTTTGTTTTGTTTCATAAAACATATGTGGGTACTTCGGGGTTTACAGTGACAAATTAAAACGGTGGTTGTGGTTCGTTAGTCTAACAACTGGTAGCATGGTGTACGGTTGTGTCACTCTGAAGATGAGCTGTGGTTGAGTTCGAAACGCGTCAGTGTAGTGTGGTGGTGGTGATAGATGGGTTTGTGTGATTTGTGTGTGTTCTTACAGTGTGGAGGTGGAGGAACTGCATGAACACGCATATTTTGCATAAGCTTAGCTATCGTAAGGTCGCGGGTGAGCAAGAAAATTCTTTTAGTTCATTAAACATTATTATATTGACAAAGATCGTTTATAGATTCAACTAATCCCTAAGTCCCATCAACTAAGACAGTGATTGGTCGAACGATGATATTTGAATAATTCAGTTTTCAGACCCGCAAGCTGAATCCACCAATATATCTAACAGGAAATAAAAAAATAAAAAACACCTAAGTGATTATTTCGTAATACGTCTAATTTCTATTACGAAAAAAATAAAGTAAGATTTTTTAAGTCATATATTATCAAGAAATTGGATTTTAAATAAGTATAATTTAAAATCCAAAAAACATATGATTGGAAATTACGTATTTTGTTAAACCGATATAATATAGCAAAAATAAGTACATTAAGTCTCAAGGCACGGCAATTGTGATTCTATCCTGTAGAGAAACCCCGAGCATAGACCTCTCCATAGCCCTCAGAGTGACTGAGCTTCCTCATGAGGCCCATCGTTAACGCCCACGTCTCAGATCCGTATGTCATCACTGGCAACACACACGCAGGGAATATGTTTGTCATGAATCCATAGACACGCTTTAATGTCCTATATCCTCGCTCCACCCCAGTTTCCATTAAAAATAAACTGAATGAGGATAGGTAAATGAAGCGTAACTATTTGTACATGACAAACACATTTCTCAAAACACATCCTCTCTGCTGGAAGCCTGGAAACGCAACCTTTAGTCTAGCCGAGTTTAGACTTGCAAGAAAAATCATGCAAGTTGAATTTACGGCCTCGCAATGTAATGCAACTTGCAAGATTTTTTCTTGCAAATCTAAACTCGGCTTTAGTCATGACAAAATACGAGGCATAAATAAATATGTGAGAGACATTACGCCCTACAATTACGCCCACGAACACACACACTCATATATTTGAAAACTTTCGCGTATTGTCACAACATTTTAATCCACCCACTTCAATATTGTGAAGTATATACACACGAGAATAGCTCGGTGTGAAGTGTATTCTAAATGGTAATTTTTGAACTTATCCTATTTCATCCGTGTGTTTTCGTCTTAATTTTGTAAGACCACGATGTTAGTCTTGCCTTTTGGTACTAAGTATTTATTTAAATACCACTCGCTCAAACTATAAAGGAATTGAGGTTTTGTTTCGATGCACCCTATCCGTGTCCAAAAAAAAAAGGTAAAGATAGACCTCTTCCTTGCACTAAATAGATCAGAGACTGTCACAGCAGATTGAAAGGAACACTAATTTGTCGAGGTAAGCATATTTTGAGAACAACTGATAGTGACACGCACCTTGAGCACTTTGACAAAGGACTAATTTTATACCCGCGCTGTCTGAATCTGGTAAAGTTTAATTACTTTTTAAATACAGACTGGGATTTGTAGCATTCCAAGATGGCGGATGTAGACAATATCTCTAATTTTGCTATTTCTATTTCTTTGGCTAGTTGAAGTATAATTTTGATAGTGTTTTATGCGGCGATTAACCTTAACAGTGAACAGTGATCCCAAAATTCTATATTGCTCTCGTGTTAATGCGCAATTAGTCTCCACGTGGTTTCTGGAATTTTACTATCAAGTTGCAAAAACTACAATTACCGTACAACGTCCCTCTCAAAGAGAATTTACCTCGATACTGGCGAAATTGTCCTATTAATTAGGACAGAAAAGCCATATTTTAAAAGAGAAGAAGAAGAATACAAACAAAATTTCAAGGTGACTGTGTACGAGTTTTCGCTTTTTATTTAACTTCCACTGTTTGTTGTTTTCGGGTTAAATCTTACAAGTTCATTTAGATCCACTTTTAGTGGTCGGATTGACGTAAAATTTGGCATACTTGTGTATGTAAGTCCGGTGACGTGAGGGAGTTATGACTTTAGTTTTAAAAACTTAGTAGGTAGGTACGTCATTTCAGACAAAAGAGGTTTATTTCTAGCTATAACCTAATTTTACACCATAAAACTTTGCCGCACTTCATGAAACTTCGTTATTTTTATATTTTACATTTATATCAAATTGTTTTGCAATAAATTTAGTAAATATTTTATAGGATGTGGAAATAATCTTGCCGTAAGACCATTCGAATTCTAAACTAAACACGGTTCTTAGTTTAATCTATGGTTGACGGCTCGAAAAAAGTGACAATCAGGGGGGCTACCAAGAAATTCGAAAATCGAAGTTCATATCGTTTTCCTGACGCTAATATTATTTAATACAAGAGTTTTTTTTTCCACGCAATGTGATGAAATTCATTGTGTGTATCACGGACCGTAAGGGCATTACAAACTCGAGTCATAGCTGGAGGGCTTCTTATAGACTCTCGGTGGTAATCCCCTTCTAAAGCCCCTAAATGCACAATGTACTATTAAAGATGTGCGAAGTATTATTCTATCAACAACGTCACGCGGTCACGCGCTTATACTCAATCAAAAATTATGATTGAAAATTACCGTAATTGTTGTCTAAAGACATTTCTGCGTCGTATTTGTGTGACTAAGTGTTAGGTTCGCACTTTTTAGTTATTTGCGAAATTGCATTTCAAATTTACTATGAGATTTACGTTGAAGGAAAACATCGTGAGGTGTAAACTCAAACTCAAACTCACAAATTTAATAGGTGTACTGCACACATCTGGATGAAAGTAACTAACTAACCTAACCAACATTTTGTACATCAAATAAAGTAAATCCGACCATTAAGCAGAGTTTAGACTTGCAAGGAAAATCGTGCAAGTTGCATTACATTGCGAGGCGGCAAAACCAACAAGTTTGTAGTGGGCAATCGAGCGCCGCAATGTAATGCAACTTTATGCATAACATAGCACGTAATGCGTTTATATTTTATTGTGTTGTCATAAAGTAGTCTGTCCCAGGCGTTGTAGCATCCGCGGAGAGGTCACTTCGCCCGCCTGCCTCAGGTGACAAGGAGACAAGCAGGAGAATGGCAGTTTCCGATTATTATTATTATATTTTAATATACTTCCCGATTTTTATGGAACCCTCGGTGGGCGAGTCTGACTCGTACTTTTCCGGTTTTGCCTTTTAGCTTTTTATTCAGTATTTCTTAAATCACGCTCCTTGCCTATTCGAAAGTAATTTTGGTAGTAGTTGACATCGATTACGCGGCTCTCGCTTCGCTCGCTCGCACGAATTTTAGTTTGTCTTTAGTACAAGTAAACATTAGGGTTCATAACTTAACCATTAGGACGTAAAACTTTAGGTCTAGCAATCAATTCGGACATACAAGTTAGCTGTCATGATATTAGGGCTAATGAAAATTTATGATATTCGGTCTAGTGAGGGTGAACCTATCCGGGCCGGTAAAGAGTGTCACACGCCGGGAGCAACGCAGTCCACTGGATTGTTATTTGTTTGTTTTGTGATAAATATTTTTTATATCCTCGCAGTGATCGTGAAAAACACTATGTTTAGTCTCGGCCAAAAGTGCAATAGATGAACTCGTATTATCGAAGGCCTCCCCTTCGGGTCGGTCTTCAAACTAACTCGTTCCACTTTTCAGCCTCTACAACAATGTAATATAGTTTGACGCTTGATGTAATGCTATAGAGAGGTAGAGTCATTCACGACGACGCGTGCCGTGGTTCTTATTGCAATGTCATTAATGTCTAATTTTGATAAAATCACGCGTCTTCGTGGATGGCACTAGGTATAGCAGAGTAATTGACCAAGTTCGGGCGCAATCGGGAACGTTCGTTTCGGTCCGGTATGGTTGCGCGCCCCGTCATACGTATGCGGTTCGTGTTTTGACAAGTTTGTGCTGTTTAAAATTACTACACTGGTCTATGTTTTTGATATCAAAGGAAAACAAGATACTGTACAATGATGTAATTGTTATGTTAAACAAACAACTAGTGCTCTTCATTAGTGCTATTTTCAAGTAGGTAACTCATAAAAAACTGAATATTTGGTATTTTTGACGATTATTCAAGGACTATGTGGCCCGATAGTCGGTTTTTCCGAGTAATCCGTACATCTTTAAAACAAAAAAGTAAAACCAACTCCAAAAAAAATAACAAAAAATGGAACCGACTACAAAACCCATGAAAATATTTTGTAGTTTTGTAGTTTAGAGGTAGACGACTAATTGTCCCACTCCTGCTGGCTCGTGCGTACGTATCTAGAAAAATATTTTCAAGGGTTTGTTTGGAACCGACTGGTACCATTTTTTGCTATTTTTTTATTTTTTTGGAGTCGGTTTTACTTTTTTGTTAAAATTTTCTTTATTTCTCACTTTTAGTGATGCGTAGCCAAAAGAATATCTCACAACGATTCCATTAAGCCCAAAACACGACTTAGTTGCTTTGTTTTATAACAGAGTTCCGTTGCCTACCTTCTGGCTTCAGCATCAGATCAGTTTGAAAAAATTATTAACTTAAAGCCTCTTCTCAGTCGCTTATCTAGGTATATTAATCATGATCGTTTATAGATGAGCGAGCATTACTTAGCTTTGATGAGTTCCATTGGTCATCACGGTCTTCTTCATCAGGTCCAGTTACCAAATGATACTTTCTGAATGTAAATGCTCATATTTAATGCTACAAATGCCAAAATCGCCATAGGTGTGCCTATAAAATTTGTGGTTTGCCCTCTATTTCCCTAAGATCCCATCATCAGATCTTGACTTGGTGACAATGGGACCACCTCAGAAGAATACCCTTTCGATTAAAAAAATAATTTTGAAAATCGATCCACAATTGACTGTGTAGGTAATCGGTGAACATACATTAAAAAAAATACAAACATTGGAACATAGAACCTCCTCCTTTTTTGAAGTCGGTTAAAAACTGAATAAGTATTCGGTATTTTTTAACGACTATTCGCGGACTATAATGTGGCCGGATAGTCAGTTTTTCCGAGTAATCAGTACATCTTTATTGTCTGCACTTTATTTTTTTGATGCTTGTTACGTTTTTAGGTTGATCAGTAAGTATATTTATTTTTGTTCTACTTTTTTTGGCATAATCTTGTATCGTATCGTTTGGCATAATTCAGGTATCGCCGAAACTCTTATTGTATAACTTCGTTTGTATGAATGAAACTCATAGCACGTAATCTTGTTTGACCTAACACTTTGTGTGGTATGAATAAAGATCTAAGTTCTGTATGGGGTCGCAGTTCTACTCTAACCTACTTTGCTGGTACCAGCACGTTTATTTGTAAGGTTAGGTTGGGATAGGTTACTTTTCTGTTTGCAATACGTTTCTGTGTGGGTAGGCCTTTTTTTGGGAAAATAGTGCGATGATTTCGTTATGGAAAATTATGCGAAAGGAGTCTAATGTCAAGTACATTTTATGCGAAGTAATTATTACGCTAAAAAAGTTTACGAGATACATGTAATGGCCTAATATAACCTGGTGCTTCTGAATAATTTTGATGGTATAGTGTTTGTTTCCAAAAATAAAGTATTCTTGGAATCTCAAATATAAACTTTGTAAAGATAAACTTTCAGTACGAATGTAAAGAAAAGTCCACGGATATCATCAACTTCATTTTAACGAATGTCAACGACAATTTAAGCCTTATAAATTTATAATTAACTTATTTTTGACTCGTTTTCTCACGAAAGTTAATTAGCAAGTTTTATTATATGTTTAGGATTTGTTTGTTTTGTTGTTTGGGTTTTGCAGGTGGTAGGACCTTGTGCAAGGTCCGCCCGGATTGCTGCCACCATCTTGCTCGTTAATCCTGCCGTGAAGCAGCAGTGTTTGCACTGTTGCGTTTCGGTATGGAGAGTAAGACAGCCGGTGAAATCACTGACACTTGAGGTATCCCATCTTAGGCCTCTTGGTTGGCACCGCATCCGCAATCCCCCTGGTGTTTTAGGTGTCTATGGGCGGTGGTGATCTCTTACCAGCAGGAGACCCACTAGCTCGTTTGCGATTCAGTCGAATAAAAAATAAAAAATAAAAAAAGGAAATGACAGCGATTTTGTGTCCAAAAAAGGTGAATCATTTAGCGTAGGTTAATTTTCAAAATTTTTAAACATTATCCCAGCCTATTTACCTACGTCCTACTGCTGGGCACAGGCCTCCTCTCAGAATGATAGGGCTTAGGCCGTAGTGTCCACGCGGGCCCAGTGCGGATTGGGAACTTCACACATACCATTGAATTACTTCATAGGTGTGTCATTTTTACTGTTATAAAATATTTCATAAGATTACCATCAACTTCTAGGAGTTACTTTTTTTACTGTAATACTTTTTCATCACACTTGCTCGTAAACAGTGTCGTAGCATGCAGGCTACCTTGGTTGCAACCCCCCAAATAAAACCCTCGACCTTAATGTGCTTGTCATGAAACCCGTGGTCGGTAAATGAGTCATTGCGCGTACTAATGGTGCTACGCGCGCTGGCCCACACGCACACGACACGCGGCTCAGGCGCATGCTGCGGGAGGGGAAGGGCGGCGCTGCCAAGAGCGCAGCCTAAGGTATCGCCAATCATCATCCCAGCCTATATACGTCCCACTGCTGGGCACAAGCCTCCTCTCAGGACAAGAGGGCTTGGGCTATAGTTCCCACGCGGGCCCAGTGCGGATTGGGAACTTAATACGCACCATTGAATTGCTTCGCAGGTTTGTGCAGGCTTCCTCACGATGTTTTCCTTCACCGCAAAGCTCGTGGTAAATTTCAAATGTAATCCCGCACATGAATTTGGAAAAACTCAGAGGTGCAAGCCGGGGTTTGAACCCACAACCCTCTGTTTGAGAGGCGATAGGTCAAACCACTAGCCACCACTAAGCCACTATCGCCAATATTGGAACAATTATATTTTGTCTTTTAGAAGTATACAAATTATTATCTCAGTCTTCGACTTCGGGCTTCTAATAGACTCTCGTTCGTAATTCCTTTTTTACCGCCCTTAAGACACAATGTACTATTACGTCTTCCTGTTATAAATATTTTACAACCTTGTTTGTATATGTATAACCTTGTATGTTCGTAGATATTAAAGGTATCGACCACAAGATTCTATTTCTATTTTCTGCGTTCGACGCATAGATACAGATAGATTTTTACCGATTGATCGGTGTTTAATTTTTATAAATTCGTTAAATCTTTATTTTGTTGTTAATATATTACACGACTCGGCAAGGAACATCATTCCTATTGCCCAATTGCATCAACTCTAGCTTATTGCTTACTTTGTAATTTACTCTCTGTGTACTGTACCTGTTTACTGTATGTGGTGCACAATGAAGAGTCACTGTATTGTACATACTTACCTACTCTATATAGAAAGCCAAATATAGGGTGAAATGATGAGCTTTAGGAATAATTCCAGCACTGTCCTTATGCTTCCTTGTCATAATTACTTTGATAGAACTTCGATAGAACTTTGTAAAATGCTGTCCCGCCCACGCTTAAGTATTTAATAAGAGAGTGATAGGGATGGTATGATATGAAATTCGAATTTCGAACTTGGGGGTATATTCCCATATACTTAGGCGATGACGAATTGAACTTACCTCACCTCAAAAACAGCGGCCATTGACTGACTCCAACAGCAAGCTTCTCACTCCCCACACTCGGGATACCAACAAACGTATAGTAACAGGTAATGATAAATGTTGCCAGGAGGCATAGGTTTGCTAAAAAGGAAAAAGGGACTAGGAACTTTAAGTGGCGTATCTGAGTGGATAGTATGAGAGGAATCAAAATAATGCCGCAGTACGCTTTGATGGTTAACGTGTGGTGTGGGAAGAAATGGTCACAAATCTGAAACAAAAAAATATTTTTTCACTTCTCATGCTCGTAAAGTTCGTGTTTATGCTGTATCTAGGTGACATAAAATGACTTTTTATGCTCTAGTGCATACAATAAATTCTTCGTCTAAGACCAACTTAAGACCAAGGTAATTAGGTGTCAACAGCCACAAAGAAAAAAGTTTCTACATATTTTTTTATTAATTTTTAATTTATATAGAACTGAAAATCAATCAAAATAAATCAGTAAAATTAAAAAATAGCATTATTATATTAAAGCATAAAAAATAAAAGGTACATAAAAAGTGAATTATTGTTTTTCCACTGTTGCTATTTCATTTCCTCGCAATCTAAGTGAAAAGTAGAGTGTAAAACTCGAGCATTAAACCCATTTTCCCCTCGACGTGTCTATCCACCCTCGCCGTAACGTCTTGAGTAAAATGGCTCGTTTTTTGCTCTTGTTGTACAATCTACTATTGTATAGTAAATCCCGACAAAAACATGCTGTCAAAACCTGCTTAATCTCAATTGACATTGATTCGCCCGTAAAAAGTAATGAAATCTCACAAAAAACCGTGCCAGCACGTTGAATAAGAAAATGAATAGGACATTTTGGCTTAAATCTGGCCTCTTCGATTCTACAGCATGACTTATACTGTTAACATTATTATTGTAGAAGATCACATAAATTTACTTTCTGTTTTCTTGCACTTGAGTTTATCATTGGCTAAGTTATATGTATAAAAATCCTCTAATAAAATAAGCCAGTTACCGAATGGGTTCCGAAGGATGGTCAAAGGAGCAGAGGCAGACCCAAGAGGAGATGGCGGGACGACCTGAGTGCTTTTCAGCTCGATTGGCAGGTGCATGCTCATGATAGGGAAGAGTGGCGAAAGAAAGGGGAGGCCTTTGCCCAGCAGTGGGACATATTACAGGCTACATAAAAAAAAATAAGCCAGGTATTTTAGCTAGGGAATTGCGCTTTCAATAAAACAGAGAAGAAACGAGAAGCAACATTTTTCGTGACTTATGATAGTTGTGATAGATAATATAGCAGCACTGGTAACTATTAGATAGCGTGACCAAAATTTAATTATAAGGTTGCAAGGGGTCCGTATCGACTCTCATAGATAATAATTGTCGCAATTCATAATGTAATGTTTGTTATAACTTGTATTGCTTTCATAACTCTTCTTTCCTCTGAATCCATGAGTTGTTCAGAATTGTTATAAAACAAACCTAACCTAACCTATAGATAACCATTTATTATAATAAGTATATGAGGGAGTGTCGCCTCATGAATGAAAGAATTAATGTCTCGAAAACACTTTAATTAATAAAAAAAGACAAAGGTAACACGTAGGTCACAGTTAAACCCTTATTAAATAGAGAAGCAACGATTTCGGTGCGAGTTAGCGCGCGCGCATATGAACTCCGAGCAACAAGCAGCGGCCGCGGTGGTAAGGCAACTGGTGCGCAGCAGTTCGTGCTTGGAGCTCGGAACCGTGGAGTGCGAGCGCGACGGACATATCGTCCGCGCTATTCTTCCCTGAAGCGGGCTGGCAACTGCCGCGGGATGATCGCACATGAGGTAAGGTGCGCGTATTGTTGTGGTTTGCTATATGCTCCCCCTCTAGACCTGGAGAACGCCCTCGCTCCTGGTCTAGCACCTGATCAACCTTCAGTGGACGCCCACGTCTTCTTTTTGGAATGACAGGCCTGGGCGGACAGTCATTGTTACCCTGGTAGTGGGTAAGGTCTTGGGTGTATATCTCCCTAAAATGAGAGAAGGGTGGTCGACACTTTAATGGCGTACGAGGTCGGGCTTACTTTCTTCGCAATACGGTAAGGTCCGTCGCGGCGAGGAGAGAACTTAGCGGTGAGATCTTTGGACGCATTACTCAGCAGGGTGTGATTTGACGAGCACTAAGTCGCCTACCTGAAATTCAACTGCAGGTCTGCGAGAAGCATCGGCGTACTCCTTCGTTTTATCCTGCTGGATTTCCACTCGTTCGCGAACAGCGGACAACGAATTCAAGAACTGCCTAAGATACGGAGTTACCTGAGGATGAAGTTTTCTTTATCCAAATGCCCGATGGTCGTGAACACTTCTGTGGGTGACCGCATCTCTCTACCGAAAGTTAAATAAGCTGGTGACCTACCTGTAGTGCGGCAGCGAAGGCTGTTAAGGGCGAAGCGGATCACTGGCAACTTTTTAGGCCATGAAGTATGGTCTCCCTCCACCAGCTGTGCCAGCATCGCTTTCATGTCGCGATTTTTCCGTTCTGCTGGATTCCCTTCTGGGTGATACAGTGGGACCAGATTTTGTTTAATGTCTAGACGGTCATGCACTGGCGCATGACAGCAGATACGAACTGCACTCCGTTATCGATACATTCTTCTTGGCAGGCGTATCTCAAAAAATATTCTTCGATGAGAATTTTAGCGCAGGCTTCAGCTGTTGCATTCTGTAGGGCGTAAAGTTCTACCCACCTTGTGGCAGTGTCCTCTACCAGAAGTATCCAGCGCTCCCCCTGGTCTCCTGTTGTAACGGGCCGAATAGATCCATCGCCACACTTCATTGCGTTGACTTAGAAGCCGGCGTCTGTAAAAGACCCGGAGGCTTGGAATTGGCCTTATAACGCTGACAATGTATGCAGGCCTTTCACATAATCAGTATTATCCTCCGCATACCTGTGAAATAATACAGCTGTGCCACCTTTTGATACGTCCTATCAATACCTGGGTGTCCGGGCTGTTTCAGCATCGTGTAGCTCCTTTAATATTCTGCAACCTGGCCTGTAGGGATTACTAACTGAGGACATTCGCTCTCAGCATCGGGGTTATAACGGAAAAGAACACCTTGATCATGAGGTATCCACGTTCTAGCCATCTCTTGGCGGCAACCTCATCAGTACCTTCTATATCCTTGATGACCTTTTCCACCTCAGGGTCTGCTGTCTGTTCCTGGCGAAGCTGGCTGGGAGTCTTCGTGGGCAGGTCGCAGATGACCGAGCAGATGCCGCAGTTTTCGCGAGACTCGCCAGAGCAAACTGGTCTGCTTGCGTGTCCGCCACGACGTTCGCCTTGCCTGGGGTGTATTGGAATCGGATGTCGAAGGATTGGAGCCTTAGGGCCCAACTACTAACCTGCCGGCGGGTGATTTGAGTGAAAGCAGCCAGCGAAGAGGTTGATGGTCACTGCCAATGATGACTGGCTGGCCGTCGAGTACGGGCGGAAGCGTTCCACCGCCCAAACAACAGCAAGTGCCTCCCGTTCCGTAGTGGAGTAATTGCGCTCTGCTGCGTTGAGGAGTCTGCTGGCGTACTCTATCGGCCTTTCCTCGTTCCCATCACCCTGTAGTAAAACCGCTCCTAGGGCGTAGTTACTTGCATCCGTACGCAGGATAAAAGGGCGACTGAAGTCAGCTTGTGTCAGTATAGGGGCTGTGGTGAGGAGACGCTTCAGCTCGATAAACGCTTGGGTCTGCTCTGAGCCCCAAATCCAGACTTGAGTTCCTGGTCAGACGTGTTAAAGGTTCAGCGACTTTGGAGAAATTTGGTATAAATTTTCTGAACCAAGAACACGTCTGCAGAAAGGTCCTCAGTGCTTTAAAGTACCTGGCTCCTTCATCTCAAGTACAGCACTCACCTTCTCTGCGGTCGGTGGAAACACCTTGCTGTGTTATAACGTGGCCGAGATATTTAACGCTTTCTCTAGCGAAGGCGCACTTCTCCCTATTACGTGGAGGTTAAATTCAGCCAAACGTTTGAAAACTGCCTCGAGGTCCTGTAGATGGCGTTGGTAACCTTGAGAAATTACTAACAGGTCGTCTAAATACGCTAAATAGTTACGTCTTGCAATGCTGAGCAGGCACGGAGCGATCAATTAGACGCTGGAATGTCGCCGGGGCGTTCTTGAGTCCAAACGGCATCCTTTTAAATCGAAAGTACCCAGGGGACACACAAAAGCTGTTTGTCCCTGTCGGCTTCCGCTACCATTACCTGCCAGTATGATGACGCAGATCTAGCGTGCTCATGTAACAGTCCTGCTTCGTACTCTGCAGCAAATCGTCGATGCGCGGCATCGGGTAGGTGTCAGACTTTGTGATTGCATTAAGCGCCGGTAGTCGACACAGAAACGAATACCACCATTTGCTTTCGGCACCATCAACGCAGGTGAACTCCATGCCGATTCGCAATCCTCAATGATGTCATCTGCCAACATCTGATCAATTCCTTCTTCATCAGCTCCTTCTTCGCCGGATTGAGACGATAAGGCGCGTACAGATATTGGAGGATGCTCACCTGTTCGATGCGATGTCTGCATAAGGTGTCGGAGCTCCCCCTGCTTTAAACACGTGGGCGTGTCTGGTGAGGACGTCAGCGAGGGCTTGCCGCTCAGCTGGTTTAAGGTGAACGCCCTCGTCATCCCTTAGGACATCAGTAGCAGCACAGGACACGTTCCGCGAGGGAGATTCAAAACATAAGTTATACTGAACCGTATTGTTACCGCTAAAATACCATATTTCCCTGTGAAAATCGATGACCACTCCTGCCAGCGGTGATAAAATCGATACCTAATAACGTCTCGTTATTAGTTGCATCCGGAAAAATTAAAAACGAAACTGTTACCACTTCTCGTTCTAGTCGCACCTGTAACTTTGTAGTTAGCACCTCCATCGTTTTCACTACCCGTCAGCAAGCTTAACATTTTGTGTTACGGCACGGAGCGGATGGTTATAGCGTAGAAGGAGAGCATATAGAGTGTGACCGGCAATGCAGTGTTTAGCGGCGGTATCTATCAAGCCCGTACCGTTTATTCCCAAAATTTCAATTTTGAAAATAGGGCGCGAATCCCGTCCCGCGTGACTGTTGCATCCGCTTATCGAAATTACATCGTTTTTTGTTTGCACAGAATTCGTGAAATTATACTTTTCACACTCACATAGAATTTTAGTACAGATGGTAAACATAAACATTTTCGTTTCAAATGATAAACATAAACATTTCGTTCAAATGGTAAACATAAACATTCGAACTTATAGTGTCGCATGCAGTAATATGGAGTGTTATTGCTCTGGTAACAAATGTCATTATTATCTGTACGCAACTACTCAAATATTATAATTTGAAATAGCTCCGATCATTATTGCATGCGTCACTAGTGGCGAGTAGTAGGTATTCGGCGAACTAATTTTTGAGCAATCGACTTTTGCATTCGAATACCTATTCGATGATTGAATAAACATGTTTGACGTTGTACGAGGATTATTACTGTTCTTAAGCATTTCACTAGAACACGGCTGTGACTCGACACTATAAAAGCTTTGCTCACTCTTATCACTATCACTGATACCGCGCCTATCGACAGAGTTATTATTAAAAGTTGGCTCACCTAGGTTCATAAGCTTACGGCATT